>NW_009226182.1:4739-49835 GCF_000690835.1 Fulmarus glacialis | reverse complement strand
CCCTGCGCTTTCGCCTTCGCGGGTTTTGCGAAGTTGCAGGAAAGGAGAGCAAGTATGGGAAAAAGCAGGAGGTACTTCCTTGCAAATTCTTTTACTTTAATGTATCTTGTGTAGCAGAGCTCTATGTTATCTATGCCAAAAGTTCATTGTTTGAAAGTGTGATAAAGGGAACGCTGTCTTCAGATACTGAAAGCTGCTTTAGTGTTTCCATGGGCTTCCCGTAAAGAAAGGTGCAGATAGCATCACTTCAAAGCTCTGGCTAGCTGTTCACACAAGGCTGCCCACCATGGTCTACTTGCAACTGCATAAGCCCAAGTGCAGGGAGAAATTTTCACAGTTATAGCTAGCTAGGTTTTTTATGAATTCTTGTTTTTTAGTTAAAAAATAGATGTTTTTCTCTGTCAAATTTTCTAAGTACATTAATGTTGTTCTACTTTCACTGCCTCTTATGTTCTGAGGTTTATCTGAAGTTTCTGGAAAAAGGATTTCCAGTGCTTACCAGAAAAAGAAGCAAGTCTTTTTCAAAGCAGCATTTCCTATGAGATTAGAACACAAAACATTAAACAATGTTTCAGAATTCAAAGCTGAATCTTGAGACAGCACCAATGAATATGAAGTATCACAAATGCAGATCCTCTTTGGCCAGTTGGGAGGTTCTTTCAAATAGTTTCAATAATATTACTATTTCAAACAGGTGAATTATTAAATTTTGAACACATTTTCTATTAAGGGAATCCTGTGTTATATGACCTTGCTATATATTTAGAACCACTTCTAAAAATGTCTGGATTTCTCAAAAATGGGCTAAATTACTGCTTGATTTGAATATGCTGACTTTACTAGGGTTAATTTATCTCAGTATGTTTGTATTGAAAAAAAAGTTGCTTTCTTTTTTTTTACTTATAATAATTCTGAGATAACAGAAAATTGATACTGAAGGAAAATAAATACAATCCATTAGGTTCCCTATATTAGCTTTGTTTATTACTATGACAATATATAAATAAAGGAAATATTTAAGAGTTTTCTAGACTGGGCAAAAGCTTTGCAGTGAAAATGTAACAGTCATTTAAGGCATTGTTCATTGTGCTTTTAATGTGTAAGTACAAAAGAAACAAGTTTGGTGGAAACAGGTAATTTGTGAGTATGTACAAGAATGAATACTATGTGTAAGGTGTAACTGAAGTGTACTGCAAGAGAAAGGCTTCTCTTCTTTTTCTTATCTTCCCATCAATTGTTTGAACTCTCTTGGCCTTACTGGCTAATTAATGATGATTGCAAGTGTAGCTTCTTAGACTTGGCCATGAGGGAGGTGGAAACTACTGCCTACGCAGAGAAAGCATGGCCTGGCTTAAGTGTAGTAAAATGGGCTCTAGGATCTACTGCTTTTAAAAGAGAGGTCTACAGTACCGCTAAACTTAAGATAAATGTGAACCAGAATGACCCTTGGGCAACAGTACTAGGGAACGATAAGCAACTTCTGTTCTAGGCAAGTGTCCATCGTATGTAAATTTTTACTTATTACAAACTGAATAATCTGAGATCTTTAAATTAAAATGAAAATAAGGGTTCAAAAGGTTCAAATTATACCCTGAAAATGGATGTAGCTGTAGGTAAGTGAAATACAGTCCCAAGTATTATTTTGTTCTTATGACAGCAATAATTCTTTTATGTCAATCTCAAGTAGGAAAGCTCAGGTGTGTTACTAGAGCTTAGGATCAGATACCAAAATCTGTCTCCATGTAACTGGGATGTTTGAGACCTGTTTGTTTTGGGTACTAATTAATTTTCTAGCTTGCTACAGGTTCACTAACTTGCTGTAGCGATTTGGCAATTGCTTCATATTTAGAACAAAATTCACAAACATAGGAACTGGGTATTGTTCATGATACTTGCACAAAGGAGGAATCAAGATGGAGTAAAGACATTTGAAATGCTTTTGGGTGATCTTAAGCATGTTGCAGAAGTTTGTTTTAGTCTTCCTAATCCAAACTCAGAATTTCATTGAAGCCTTTTTTTTTTTCTCCTTTTTTCTTTTTTCCTTGCAGTCTGGTCAGATCTTTCTACTCAGAGCTGATCCTACCTATTATTTTCCTGATCCTCCTCTTTAAGCAAAGTTTTCCTGTCTGTGACTTCGAAATGTCTTTGTATGTTACCTTTCAAGTGATTCTTGCTACCGGTTCTCAAATCTACAGACTGTCTGACAGGACAGCTGCTCTAAGTTTCATGCATGCTCTCTGAAGCTTCCCTGCATATGAAAATGTGCTGCTTTGTACTCTAAGGAGACTTATTTAACTTATTTCTGAAAACAGAACAGCACGCAGCAAAGTGACTGGCTATTTGACGACTGGGGTGTTAAGCAGAGATCTAGCTGGAGGGGCTGGGAGAGGAAGAGATGTTTGAAGAAGCAGCTCTGAATCATCTGCTGAATATATTGGAAAGCATTTTAAAGATCAAAAGACTATGGGCAATTAATTAATATTCAGTTTCTAGGGAAAGGACTGAGATCATGGCAAATCTTTTAATAAATGTTTGTCTTTTACTATCTTAATAATTATCTATCTATCTTAAAGGTTTCAAATAATACTTTCATTAAAAGAAGCATATCAGTCTGCTGACTTTTTGGTGTCTGCTCGACTATTTATAACATTCTTTTAACAAGAAAAAGTAAACCAAAGGTCAGTTGCACAGTGTGTAAAGCTAATGACTAACAGTGGAGATTCAGCTATCCTAACTTTAGACTTTTAAAAGTTAGGTCTGCAGACTAAATTACTCATCTGCTCTTTCCTCTTCAGGCAGAAGAAAGAGAGAAAGGTGCCTCTGAAGAGTAACTGATCCCATTTTCAGATAGACTTACGCAGATGTTATCCAGAAATCCCAGTCTGACTTCATTACCTAGTCTCACGCTCCCTCTATAGTCAATCTGCCTGAAAGCTGAGAAGTTCATGACTCTCTTAGTAAACAGAACAGGTATCACTGGCAAGCAGGCACAAGCCATGTGTTGCAATGCCCGCTCTTTTATCTGAATTCAGAACTGGTCATCTGAAATGCAGCCATGCTCTAAAAAAAGTCACCCAGAGCTGGGGCCTCTGGCAGTATTACGAAACAAAAATGATAAACTCTGTCAGAGGGTTGATTGAGTGAAGGAACAAGAATTCAGATATATTTACTGCTTTGTCTAGATGAAAGTCTACATGCTGCTCTGCTCAACCTGCGGGATATTTGGGATGCTTTTTTACATGGCCTGTGTCTCCCAGTAAGCTGTGTATGGAGCTAAAGAATGTAACTTTTGGGTTTCAGATTTTACATTAGAGGCCAGGTACCTTAAAGTAGGGTGATACAGTCCTCTACCGTGTTGATCCCCTAAAGGCCTGCTGTAGTCTGAAAGCCAAGGATTTAATTATCTGCTGAGCACAGCCTGAGCTTCATCAGCTTTCAAATGAGCAAAATTTAATTGAGAATATTCCATATGCGGTGAAGGAGCAGAAGAATCAGTCTAGAAACTCTGTACACAGCAAAGCTTCAGAGATGTTATGAGTGGGAGTGAAATGACTCTGGAATATTTTTTTTTTTTGTCATCGGCTTTTGGGTTCAGATACATATTATGTCAGATGAACCAGAAAGTGAGTCTTTCTGATGTCTTTCTGAACATCATTGCCACTTGATAAACAAAAGTCTGCGTCACTGAAAACTGTAGTCTCTGTTCCACTGAATGTGCTAATATCCCCAAAACAATGTGGGCAAAAAGGCAAACCAGAATATTTGTACCATTTCTCACCATAGCTTCATATAGAATTTAGCTAAACACCAAAGAGGGAGGTAGGATTAGTTATTCACTGGTAGAAAAGTAAAAGCACTATTTTCTATATAGGTTCATACTCATGCTTCAGACCAGAGGGAAAAACATAATAAAGAGAGCAGCAACAAAGCATGATAGTCAAATAGTAGAGTATCTCTGTATTCTGGGAATGGGGCAGTACTGTGTGAAAGTTTTAACCTAGTGGTCATAATGCACAGGCACAGAGATGCATTTAAGGCTACTTCATGTGGGGTTGAAACAGCATACCTTGACAAAGCTCCATTTGGCACAAAATACAGCAGCTGGTTGGTAGGTATAGTCAGATCCTACAGGAAAGTTTTGCCCTGGCACCTCTCTGGACACAGAGGTATCACAAGGTATTTGCTGTGAGACCCCCTGCGACTGATACGAACTTCCTTGGAAGGCTGTGCTCCAGCTGTCACCAGGACTTTTGGTGGCATCAAGCCTTACTGCAATAATCTGAGGTAAGGATACACTCAGTGTAGGAGACAACAATTTCAGAGGAAGTTTATCAGACTCCAGAACACCTTCCAGTGAAAGATTAAGAGTAATCATTGAACTAAGTACTTACAGACCTAAATGTAAAATGAAGATAATTTAATTTTCCTGTTTGCTTCTACATTAGTGAAAAGAAATCTATAAATGCTGACTAGAAAGCAAGAAAAATACCCGGAAGCTATTGCAAGTATAGGTTTTTTTATGAACATGAGGAGGTCTGAAATGCTAGTGGTACAGACCATAGGAGAGAAACAACAGGACGGCCAAATGGCTGTGGAGAGCTTTGCCTTCAGTTTCATTTTTGTACTTTGTGTACGCTTGTGCTTCCTGCTTTTCTGGAGTGCTGCAGCTTTTTATTTTAGGCTCGTTAATGGTACTTCTGGTACCACAGTGCCTGTCTCTCTTCGACTCGGGTGAGAAGTGACTGTTATGTTAAAACCTTTGATGGCTCCACTCTTGCATCTGCTTGCTAATGCAATCACTGTCTCTTCTGCATCATCTCTCTCTTATACACTTAACTTCCTGGGAAGTGGGATATTCTGGTAGATGGGGTGAGAAGTTTTTCTTATCCCAGGCCTTCCAGGGCCATTTCTGTGCCCCTTGCTAGGGATTTTTCTGTCAGTAGTGCTCCAGGCTTTTGCTCATCCATTGGCATGGATGAGCTCTCTATCAGAGCAACAAGTTTGCTGTTCCTCTCTTTCTATTATTAGGTGGGTCTCCTTTTCTGGAGAAGCTGCTGCTGTGTATATGGACTTTATGCTAATCTAATACTTGTTGTTTCTTTCAACATTTTTTTCCTGTAAAACTTGGCCACTTGCATGAATGTGGGTAAGAATGTGTAAGGGTTCAAGAATAAAAAAAGCCAAAAAGAAGTACAGCATGGTAGTTCCCAGGAGTATTTTGTATACTCTGTTACTGAAAGTGTCAGCTCTCACCTGCAGCCTGAGATGCAAAACTGCTGCGGGAGAATGAAAGATCTCGGCAGAGGTCTAGAGCTCCTCTCTCATCTTGAAGGGGAACAAGGATGACACTGCATCTGATAGGTAAAGTCATTATGATTAATGGCTAATATCCTGTGTATTACAGTAAAACAATTTTGTAGCTGTAGATTCAGAAATCAGTTTGGGGATAATTTTTGTCTCCAGTTTATCAATAGATGAAGGCTGTGATTCTGTCCCATGCTCTTTTTTCTTTCTGCTGATAAAAGGGGGGATAATAATTGACCCAGACTGCTTCCCTGAGTATTTCCAAAAAATAGGAGCATCCTTGAGAGGTGGCTAAAGGGGCTTTATAGCCATATTTCCCACACACTTGCCAGCACTGCACAGGAGCAAAGAGGAGATGTGATCAGGATGCTCAAGGTTTGTTTGGACCATTGAGATTTATTGGTAGGTAGAGCTTCTGCAGGTTAGAGCCACCAGGAAGCCTCACCAGGCAAAAATATCACGGAGACATATTTTTTCCTAGGAGCATCTCCCTTCCTGCTGGATTTCTAAAGTATCTTTTCTATCCAGGCATTCTGGGCGAAAATGGTCATTCTTCTCCCCCCCTTTTTCAGCCTAGTCCAGCATCAGGAATAGGTCTGGAATGGAAACTGTGAAAACTAAACACAGAAATAATCAAGGTGAGGTGATGACACTTCACAGCCAAGGTAAAACTGAAAATCATGCACGATGGATTAAACCTCTAGGAATGAATACTTACTATAGCATTAATACTTACTGTCACTGTCTCTCCCTAACCTTCTAATGCTTCCTGATAGCAGGAATTATTAAAATACAAGGTGTCAAAGAAATATCCTGCTATGATCCACTGGTTGTGGAAGAACCATCAGTCCTGGGCAAAAGTAGATGTGACACAGTATGGCTATCTGCCTGGATTGCTTGATACAATGAGAGGCTGATGTATTTCAAATTGAATGACACTCTGAAATAGTTCACAAAGAAAAAGCTGAGACATTATGATTAAGCTGTTTTCTGTTGCCTTTCTCTGAATAACGCTTGTTGTTTCACTGGTCCTGGATGCAATAAAAAAGAAGAAAAAAACCCTCCCTTCCTCTAGATCTTCCACTTCCCCTGTATTATAGTTCTGAGTACATTGTGCCCTTCCGACTAATTTTTTCTTGTAGAGGAAATTGCAGAGCTGCTGCTTTCAAAATCTCCCTTTCCAGCTGCTCTCTCTCTCTCTCTGCCCGCTATGTGCTGCCCCAGGGCACTGTGCTCTCACCCTCCCTCCTGACGCCAAGGGCAGCTGTGTGCCCACTGACTGCAAATCACTCCCCTGGACTCTGCCTGGAACTCCAGGGCCCCGCCTGTCTCAGCCTTGCCTACCTACAGAGCTCTCCTCGCCGTGAGGTGTACCGTTTAGTTTCCTTTCTTCAGGCCTGTCGTGGTTTAACCCCAGCCGGCAACTAAGCCCCACACAGCCACTCGCTCACTCCCCCGGGATGGGATGGGGGAGAGAATCGGAAGGGTAAAAGTGAGAAAACTCATGGGTTGAGAGAAAGACAGTTTAATAGGTAAAGCAAAAGCCACGCACGCAAGCAAAGCAAAACAAGGAATTCATTCACTTCTTCCCATGGGCAGGCAGGTGTTCAGCCATCTCCAGGAAAGCAGGGCTCCGTCATGCATAACGGTTACTTGGGAAGACAAACGCCATCACTCCAAACATCCCCCCTTCCTTCTTCTTCCCCCAGCTTTATATGCTGAGCATAACGTCATATGGTATGGAATATCACTTTGGTCAGTTGGGGTCAGCAGTCCCAGCTGTGTCCCCTCCCAACTCCTTGTGCACCCCCAGCCTACTCGCTGGTGGGGTGGGGTGGGGTGACAAGCAGAAGAGGCCTTGGCTCTCTGTAAGCCCTGCTCAGCAGTGACGAAAACATCCCTGTGTTATTCACACTGTTTCCCGCACAAATCCAAAATGCAGTCCCATACTAGCTACTGTGAAGAAAAATAACGATCCCCACCAAAACCAGCACAAGGCCCCAAGGAAAGTGTGAAGTGTGGTATCAGGTATAGGTGTCCATAAAGGACAAAGTGGGAACCAGCAATGCAGCAGCGCGTTCCAGTGACTGTGACCTCTGGCTGTCCTTGAATGTCTTAAATTAACTCTTGTGAGTTGTATGCTGTTACCTTACAGCTCTTGGCTCTCTATAGCATGCATGTATGTATACATCCTAGCTGGCTGAGCTTTTTAATCACATGTAGCCTGTCTCTCTTTCCAACAGCTAATCATCTCAGTGCGATAGGGGTATTTAAAGTGGCACATTTGTGGATATGCATGGCTTACCTTCAGCAGGCAGGTAAACTCCAACCTTTCTTTTGTCTTCATCTTTGGCTAGTAGCTAAAACCACAGTCAGACTTTTGCAAATTTCTTAAGGCTAGCCTTGCCTTATTATTAATGTCTTTTTAGACATCTATTTTATTTATTCTTTTAAATAGGAGGGAAAGAATCCCTGCCAGGAACGTGATGGACAATTTAAAGAATGAAAATGATGGATATAGAGATATTACATAGCTTCTTAAATATAAATAAGAAACTGGTGTCTTCATACAGGTATACTTGAGATATCAGTCAGACTTACTTCCCTATTAAAGTCAGTGCAATCTGAGAGATTGCAAAAGCCATCAGAAAATGAAACATGCTTTTGTGATTGTTAAGTTTGCTGCAACCCTACAGACATAATTTCATGCTAACTTATCTTGCTGTTACCTCATTTCAATTAGTGTGGCCAAATTCTGTTATATTATTAGGTTTCACAAGACTGTATGCAGAAAAAGAAAGGTGAATTAAAACCAAAATGTTTCCTGGCATCGCTTCTTCTGCTTGTCAGTTGAAAACATAGCAATTTGTCATTTACACATTTAAATACCTGTTTTTCCATAAAAATACGTGCTTAGATTTGTGAAGTCTGCAGTTGTGAAGTGCATGTAGGAAGGATCATTAAGGTTGATCAGATGTATGGACTCCAGCCAGAGACAATGCAACACTGACTACAATAAATTCCATAAGTGTAATACTAGTGTAAAAGAATGCTAGTTTTTGATAAATAACTCATTCAAAATAGCAATAATTTTAATGTTATTTAAAAAAAAATTGTTATAATGTGAAAATGAGACATATATGTTTTATGAGAAATTAATCAGTTAAATGCATGTTTAAACTGAAGTATGCATTATTTGTAAAAGCATAGGACTACCTGTGAGTTTAGCATAGGCTTCAGTGCTTTCAATTTATGTCTCTTTACTCTATTTTGTTCAGTCTGCTACTGCATTCTCTCAGAGTAAGCTCTATATTTATAAGTTCATCTTGGGCTGCCAAACTGAAAACCAGTACAGAAATCTTCTTCTTTAGCTTTTAAACAAAAAAGAACTTCTCTTTTCCATTGTAATGAGAACTCAAAATGAAGGGTATTTACAAAGTATTTATTTTTAGAGGTTTTCTTTTTTAATTTAAAGCGAAAATAAAGTAAATTTTGAAACAGTTTAGAAACCAATATAGTTCTCAAAATCACCTGCTTCTTGCAGACCAGTACAGGCAAGTAACTAAGGTTTTGGCTTTCCTCTCATGCAGCGCGCTGCTTGCAGCCTTGCAGGAGCCAGCAGGTCAGGCTGGCTGCCCGGGTGCACCACCAGGTACTTTCTGCAGGCAGCCTAGCCAGGCTTTTGAATGTGGGTGGATTACTGAGTACTAATATCTCTTTTTTGGAAAAGCCTGAACTTTCTGTGTTGCTTCATCTGGTTGTTATGTGGTCCCTTGAGCACAGAATCACATGCTGGCTTGTTCGAGTGGAAGGTCAGGATCTAATAGCGATTTCTGGGAAATGTTTTTGTCTGTGACTCTAAAAGCACTGTTTGTGTTTCTTTCTGTTTACTCCAATGAAAAAGAGCTTAGTGTCATCTCATCTGTGGTCCTTCTATGTGCTTATGTTGCTTCCATAGGCTTTTGTTTCCTATGATACAAACCCAATTTCTTATTGATTGGATTTGATGTTGGGGAAAAATTACTCACGGTGTGTCTTTGTTGCTATTTTATCATAGTCTCCTATAATTTACTTTGAAATAAACAGAGGTAAATAGTTGTTTTCTCCCTCTGCATTAGCAAACCTACCTAGATATTAAATATATACATATATAAAAACCTTTTAACGACATCTTTTATTCTCCCCATCATGCCCATTTTATAGGCCTATGACATCTCGTCCTGTCATCAATAAATAGAACGAACCCAGCTGCTTAATATCCAAAGTAATGGAACAGCTCTTTCCCCTGTGCAGCACACACAAAAGGCAAACAAATGCTTTATATTGTGGGTAGTCTTTTTTAAATTTCCTCCTGGGGGACTTGGTGAAGTGGGATTTCAAACACAGACAAGTGGAGAAGAAACCACGGCAGCGCCTAGATAGTAAGATGTCCATTCAGCTTGCTGCTGTGCAAACTCCCAATCCTTTTGTTGCTCCAGCAATCCTTAGCCCATATGGGGTGTCTTACTAAGAGCAGCGAGAGGTGCAGTTGGAAAGGGCATATGTGACAAACAGAGCAAACTAGGAGAAATAATGGGGAGACTATGAAGAAGAAAGTGCAAGTCTTTTCTTCTTTTTGGCTAAGCCACTGTGACATATTTAATTTGGGCCAGGAAAGAAGGAATTAATCTGTATGTCAGACAAGCTGGTGGAGGCTTTGAAAGTTTTTTGGAGAAATTTATCATTGCAAAGTCAAGCTGTCATTGGCTTAAGTGGGAGACGGAATTGTGGTATCATGGAATTGAAGGAGAAAAAAAGAAAGAATAATTTAAGAAGCTTGCCAGCTACTACCCAAATGTGTGTTTTAAAATAAGAAATTGAAAGATCAAGCTAGCAATAAATTAACGTTACAAACCAAATAGCACCTATGAAAATGTTCTTCATGTCTGCTTCATTATTGCTGAGGCAGAGCCCAGCTCTAGTGGGAGCTGTGCTGAACTAACGAGCTGCTCTGCAGTCACTCAGTCTGGGCTGCTCCCTGCCTCGGCTGTACGTGACCCGCAATGGTGAACTGTGAGCCTCTGCACAATGCAACGATGGGTATTGAAGGTGTAGTGACCTCCAAATTTCTTTCAGGAACAACTAATAGTCAGTACAAAATAGAATTTCTTAAGACATATAAAACCAGAATAATAATCAGCTGGTCATCTCCTGCCCTGGGGCTTTTCTTTCCCAGTACATTCTGGTTGCATTGTCAGTTTCAAGCCTCGATGGGCAAAATGGTTGACTCACTTATTGCCTTCACCTCTTCTTGAACTTTGAGAAGATGATGTCTTATTCCTCTGTAGCATGTGTCTGCTTGACTTAAAAAATACTTCCTGTGGTACGCAAGAAGTTGATTTGATATGCATTTTGGCCCATTTGAGTTCAGGTTTTTTTTATTATCTACTTAGATTGCTCAGTTCAGAATCCTCCCCACACAGACATGGTAGAATTATTGGTTAGAAAATAGTCAAATCACATTCTGTTTTGATTGCTTCTGGTTTTCAGATTTCAGCTCTTTAAATTTTACATTTCTTACTTTATTTGAATGTTCCCAAAATGTTTCTGTTGCCATGCACAATTTTATTATGAACAACTTGTTTGACTGAACTACATCACAGTTCTTAACACTCTTTTTGTCATACTGGAGCTCTGTAATGAAACAGCAAATCTAAGCTCTGATATTCTTTCAGCCCTCATCTCTGCTGCTGGAACTGCCAGGAGAGTTTCTTTCACTTAATAAAGCTCGGCATAACAATTTTATGTCACTCTCAGTACTTCAGCACATGAGGTTTGCGTAAAATCAAGAGTGGTCCCATCACTTTCAGTCACCTCATTTCCTTCAGCCAGGCACGTATCTTGCTCTTCAAGCTTAACATCTAACAAGAATTTGTGATTCACCTTGTGAACTTGTGACACTGCTCATGTCTCATAATGATTGTAGCTTGATTAGTTTTTACTTCTGACTGAACCAATTCTACTTTGATTCATGTTAATTGAAACTCCACATAGAGTTTGCACTCTTCTAACAGCATTTCCACCTTCATCCTAGATGTCTATTCAAGCATCAATACCTAGCAGATTTTTTTTCCTCATCTTTTAGCTGACCCTGGTAAGAACTAAGCAAAAGAAGGGATTGTACATTTGATACAAATGTCATAAAAGTCAACTATGTTCAGCTATTTGTATTGAGAAAACATTGATGTCATTTAGCTGATATATGTAAAATTGATCTCCTGTCAGAGGCACCTCGCTCTGCATCTCTCAGATAAGGTTTTGGTGTGAGATAGCCGGGTCTTAGCAGACATGTCTATATTCTGGGAATTGCTACAGCATGTCATAAATTGAAGAGTATTTTTTCAGGAGAGTCTAACTCCAGTTTTTTTGAAAAAAAAGTCTAATAGCTACCAATAATGTCTAGCTTCTCAGCTTAAACAGGCATTGAAGTTTCAGATATTGCATGTTTCTGCAGTAAGCCTTTAACTGCCAGCCACAGCATATGAAAGTAAAGTACATTTCCCTTTGCCATCAGTCCCTGTGAGAGGATATACAAATCCAGCCTTATTCACTCTAGAAATTGATCTGCTTTTGGAACCACTATCATCCTGTATTTCTTCTCCAAACAGTACGTTCTTGTTTCTATTTGTTCTGAATTTGTTTTCCTGATGTCAGATACTAATTTTGTTGTGGAATGTATTTTCAACAAAACTAGTCTTCCTTGTTCTCTGCTACTTGGATCCTTTGTGAAACACTGGCTGATGCAGCAGTACTTTCCCAGAGTTTTCAACATTGTGCTTCATTTTTAACCTTTGCAGGAGCCCTACAGTCAGATTACAGAGCGGCAGACTCTAGCTCCACACCAGCACAGTTGCTTTGCCATATGACATATCACAAGCACGATAGAGCTTGTGTGGAGCACTCGCGGACTCTAGCTTGTATTAGTTTACTTGGATAAGAGTTCCCCAAGATTATGAGCATGTTTTGACTGATGCTGTGGTTGTTTCCACTACTATCTCTGTACAAAGCTTCAACTCGTTGTGGAGGAGCGTCGCCTGGGAAAGGCCTGTTCATCATAATTCCCTGGTCTGATTGAATCATCTCTACTGAAGAAAAAGGAGATTTTTATCCCTGTCAGATTTGAGGAACTTCTTCAGACTTTAATTGTTTTCTACCCAAGAGTTTGTCTCAGTACTGTAATAAACTGCAATAGAAATATCATTTTATAAATAAACCCAAAGGTTATTGCACAACCCAATTGAACATACCCATTATTGCACAACCCAATTGAACATACCCAGAATCAAATCAAGTGTGATTACATCCTAGTGAGCTGGCACTTGGAAATCTGTGATGAAATTCAGAAAGGGTAATCTTGAGTCATTGCCCACCTACTTGAATTTAATTTCCATCCTGTGCCAGAGTGACTCAGAAAGTGAATTGAATGTGTGCAGTAATCTAGATAATGTCTTACCTCCAAATATCTTCTGTATTAGGGATGGACAAGCCAGGGAGTTATTTATAAAGTAGCACACCTTCTCTCACTCCCTTCCACCCTGTAAAGTAGCTTTTTAAATACAGAGCATTACAAAAAAAAAAAAAAAATTCCCCACCCCCTTCTTTAGCTACAGAAGTTCCAGTTAAGGCTAAGCAGATAAGAAAAAAATTATGTTTCAGGTGTTTTCAGGATCAAGAAGGGAAGAGAAACATGGCTTGCCTTGACAAGGTTCATCTTTTTATTTGTCTTCAGGGTAACAAACCTCAAGTGGCTACTTTTTCTTCTCTCCTTCTTTTCCCCCTACAGTAGAAAAGTAGGGCAGATTCCTTATGGATCCTGAGATCTCAAAGCAGGTTTTGGTTTTTTTGCTTATTTTTTGACTGTGCTGTCTTTTAATAGATCCACCAGTTCCTAGTAACTCCCTCTTCATTCGTTAGCCCTAGAAGCATTTTAATTTTTTGGTTTTTGGTTGAACAAATGCCAGAAAGTGACAACCATGTTTCATTGGTTCTGTTTTGCAACCTGCTGCTACTAACCACAGAGGCTGGTTTCCTTGTATGTATGGTGACATAGGATGGTTTAATACAGTCTGGACTTTGACATTTCCACTACCTCTTTTTTATCAGGGTACCAGAGATGACATATCTATGACTCATGCCCACAAAACTGTGGCTGACAGGTACATGTTTCTGTGTTGGGTCTGGTTTATGCATTTAGAATACATTTGGTGTGGCTGATCCGCAGATTAGCAGAAACTGTGAATGAGACTATATTGCAGGACAGTTACCATCTTTGCCTTCGCTTGCTATTAGTATGAGCTCTGAGCAGCAAGCCTAGCTATCTACTTCTTTGTTTAGGTTCTGCCTTAGAAATAAGTTAATTTTCTTAGACATGAATTTGGGAGAAGTCCTTCAAGTCTCTACCAAATCTGATGAGAATGTCCCTGTCTCTTTGATGTCTTTTCCAAAATCCTCCATTATTGGGATTTGCTTTGGGGTTTTTTGTTTGTCTTTGGCAGTTGCTCTTCCTTGCAGGTATGCTTTTGGAGGGCTATTTCCTTGTCTCGGTCATTCTAGAAAGAATGCCACAACACGAAAACTGTCTCTGGTTGGCTCAGTTTCTGAAGCTACAACCCTTAAGCACAGTCATGTGTGCTGCATTTTTCTTAAGCAAAGAAAAATTGCTCTTATTTCCAATCAATGGCTGAAAGTAAAATGGAGTGTGTTGCTGAGCATGCACTGACATTTGAAGTCCAGAGAGATCATGTGTTCTTGGCATCTCTGCCTTGTACTTCCTGAAATTCGCTCCTGCTTTCCTGCCTCTGGGGTTGTTGGTATATTTGCCCCATTTCATGCTTTCTCTGCAGAGGTGAGTCCCTACTTCCCTGTTCTTGCTAGACCTCTTCTCACAAAATTTCTAACTATCTGGCAAAGCTCCTGTCAGTACAGTTGTTATATCAAGGACTGACCAGCCCTGGACTTTGGTGAAGGTGTGTGCACGTCTAGATATGCCCTTTATTGTTTAGGGTAAATTATGATTCAGCTTTCAGTAGGTGAATAGAAACTCTCTCTAATCATCCTGAATTTATTTTGACAGCTAGACCATGAGAGGCCCAGAGGCCCATTTTAAAATAGGAGAGGGCTAGAGTAAAGAAGGAGAGGGCTAGAACAGAGCAATGCAACTTCTACTTCTGCATTTGGTGTTAGTATACAGAAGGCTTAAAATTGTGCAAATGAAGATGTAAGCATATTTTTACCAGACTTTTTTTTTTTTTTTTGAACTCACAGTACTAGTGGTAGTTCCTCATCTGGTTAGGATATAGGTGTGGTCAGGGAGAATGAACTCTAAAATATTTTTATACAGAAGCCAAGGGAATAGACAAAAAATGGAGGAATCTGGACTACTGGGATTAACTGTTCAATTCTGTTTTATAGAGATAATATAAATCAGTTGTCTTTCAAGCATAGGACATAAATGGTATGTGTTATTCAGGTCAAAAGTGGTAAATTTGGCATGTGTTGATGCCAAAGAAGTATGGTCAATATGTGAGAGTACTGAGGTACTGAATAGGAAGCAGCAGACTGGGCTGAGGATTGTCTTATGAAGGCAGAACTCATTTCAGCAGTACAAAACTAGAAGATTGAATGTTTGTGAGCTAAACCTCTTTATAAGCTGTGAGGAGCTCAGCTAGAAGCACCTGAGGTGGAAAAGACCTGGGTGTATGACCTTCATGACATATTGGCCAACTAGCACAGGCATGAAAAATGCCTGTACAGACCCTAAATGTGTGAAAAGAACCATTTCTAACAGAAGAGGGGTTACTGACATCATCATAAACAGCTCTGCTGAGGCCTCATTTGTATATAACTCTTCTGTTCAACTATGAGAAGGGCTGCTAGAAACGTCAGGGGAGTGATGAGCCCATTTTGTTACAGGAAGCTAGGATGCTTTGGCTTAGTTTGTATAATGAGGGCAGAGAGGGGATATGATTGTGATCCATAAATGAAATTAAACATCAGGTTTTACCTGAACTGAAGGACAGTGTCACCACAGGAACAAATGGCTATAAATAGGCCATCTATAGATCAAGACTGGAAAACAGAAGTGTCATGGTTTAAACAGTCTGTTTGAGGCAGAAGAAAACCCCACAAAAACCACAGTTAACTTCACAATATAACTTGATTAGCTGATGAAAAGGTGCACATAAAGCAGTGCAAAGATGTTACAGGATATTGTTCAGTGACTCAGGACTCCTTCAGTTCCTGTGCTCCCAAACATAATGAAAGACATTTTTACTGATGATAATGGACACTAGACCTAACTCATATTGCTGACAGCTATCAAATTATAAGGATATGAGATGTTGCTCCCAGCAGCCTGAATGAAATGCAGAGTGGCTAAAAGCTGACTGCGCAGGTCTAGGTCATGATATACCCTGCAGTTCTAGGAAGCTCTTACAGCTGATGGGATCTCTGCGACTGATGGCAAGTCCTAGCAGATGGGACCCTGCCACATCCTCAAAGGTCGAGGCAGAGGTCGACAGACTGCGTGTCCCTGTGCTTCACGCGCTGTGTGCAGCCCTTGCCCTCACCTCCCATCCTGCTCCCCTCCAGCCACCTCACCCAGCTGGGAGAGCTGTGCCGTGCTGGGGAGGTCCTCTTCAGCCAGCGCTTGGGCTCCCACGATTCTCTCTTCTTCTAGCTGTGTTGTCAAATAAGGGGCTCCTAAGCATAATGTGTTGTCTGACTGTTTTTCTTTTATTTGCTTGGTCTTCCGTCAGTTAGCTATTGTCTCCTAAGTTCCAGGTATTGCCCTTCTTTGCTACAGATATGTGCTCATACTTCATTGCATTACGCTGCCCACAGGAATGACTTTCTATACAGAACCGATGTTCTGAGGACTAGAGTCATGGTCTGCTGCTGTGGGTAAAAGTACATATTAACAATTCCTGTGGGAAAGAAACATTTACCTTAATTGTAGAGACCAACCTTCTGTCCCTGGAGATAACTGATATTTTCTAAGAAGTCCTGCCCATGGTCATAAGCAAAAGTATTTAAAACACCTGAGATTGACTGAGTAGTTGAGAAGAACCAAGAAATACCACAGAGCACTTCTCATAAGTTATTTCAAAACCATCATGCTGTTTATAAAATAACCACTGAAATTTGTCTGGAGACTGCGAATGTCACCTCTCTTTCTTATGCTGTCTTTAATCATAGAGTGTTAATGTCTACTTTATTTTACTTTTTCCCTCTGATCAGATCTGTTAATAGAAATATACTGTTGATGGGTACCATCAACTATATACATTAAAGTGAACAAGAAGATTTGTAAAGAACGAAAAGCCTTATCAAAGGTTGTAGAAGATAAATGCCAAAATCTCAGATTCCTATCAACATAAGAATGCATTTGAGATAAATTATCAAATATTTTGGGCAAATAGTGGTTCAGACTTAGGAAGGCATTGTTGGGTGTTACTAATCAATATTTTTCACCATTTGGTATAGCAACTAAAAGGGACACTCGGAGCAATATACCCTGAGAATATAAGGTTAAATTTAGAATGATTACATTAATTTCCACTTAATTCTAAGATGAACTATGAAGATCAAGTTCCTGCTGCAAAGTTGGTGGTATGGTAATGGCAATAGATTATGAAGCAGTGAGAATGTACATGAAACCATTCATTGCTCACATCCTTTTTTTTTTTTTAACTGGGATTCTATTTCAATATGTAGCATTTTTAAAATCTCAAACTTTCTTTATGCTAGCTGAAATCTCCATGGGAGAAATTCCATCTCCATTTTTGGGCCATGATCTAGAACCCTGAAGAACCCTGCAGCTGTGGCTTGAATCTTTTACAGCATATGTTGCTCAGAAAAATTTAATTCCGGAAAGGCTCACTGTGTCAAACTGACCCAGTGTGGTTTAGTTGAATACATATTTATTTCCCGATTTTTTTTATATGCTATTTATGTCTTTAGCTTCAGTGACATGATCACTCTTACAAAGGTTTAACTCTTCCTTCTATTAAAAGTTTTAACACTGATAGCACTTCAGTATGTGGCTAGGCCATCTTTAGTGCACCTTTTCAGTCTTTATGAAGGTGTGTAAGTCACTTTTATGAAGACATGTAAAGTTCTTGAATGCTGTCATTTCTTACAGCAGTATTTTTAATTTAGCATACTCCCCACTCTCTAGAACCTCTCATTCCAAGCAATGTCTCAAATGTTGCATTAGAGTAGCCTCTCTTTTCTGCCTCTGTCCACTTTACACACCTCCAGTTGTTAATGCTAACAGTCCCGAGTTGTTCTTTAACGTTTTTTCTTCTTGTCATATGGATTTTTCCCAAAATGCTGATTTTAATTCTTTCACAACTTCAAAACACTTTATTTTTTCCTCTGTGACTTCTTCCCCCCCAAAAAAAAAGTTATTCTTTTGGTCTTGCAAATTTATTTCTGTGGATTCTGGTACTGTTAGAATGAAGCTAAAATATTCAGCAGAAGGTTTCAGTCACAAAATGCTAATTTGAATAAATCGTAGTATTCCGTAGGAAGTACTAATTTGTTAACTTCTGCAAGAAACTATCAGAATGTTTTGAAAGCTAGAAACACTGTTTTGGAAAAAAAAAAGTGTCTTGGGGTTTTCTTTCTTAAAATAGGACTTAAGTATTTACCTGAATGTGCATATCACATTTTGCAATATTAAAAGTGGAGATATATCTCTTCTCTTTGAAAGTGTCATAAATCACTTATTTTGTGATGCTTTAGCTTAAAGCAAACCATAACTGTGAAAACTTCCTTCACAAGCCTGAAGCCAGGTTGATATTTCATCAGGGAATTATCTGAGTATCTTTCACTACCAATGTGCTCAGTAAAAAATGCGAGTCATGCCTCATTTGTGTTTTCTCTCTCATCCTTGTTGCTCTAGGAAAGCAATTTACTTATATAAGTGGTTTTGGGTGGGTTTGTTTTGGGTTTTTTTTTCATTTTGGGGAAGATTTTTTTTTTGTGACTCACCTTGACTCTGCCATTCTGAAGTTGCAAAGAGGTGACTTCTTATTCTTTCCTCCTATTTTGTAGGGGGCGGGGGGCGGAATGTTGATTTCATTATTCCTCATCCACTTTTGGATGCCTGACCCAGCCTAAAATATCTTCAATTATCACGAGTCTGCAATTCAACCTGGCAGCTCCATTTCTTTACAGTGAGTAAAGTTCCCTCCCTAGTGTTTAACCTCAGTATTCCCTGCACGAACTTCACTTCATGGCTTTGTTCTGCCTGCACTGACTAATTGCAATGGTGATAATCTGTGGTTAACTGCCTTTTTATATACTTGTACACTAATATCATGTCTGTCTTTTCTGTAGGCTGAATGTTCCCAGTTTTATCAACCTTGGATCACATTTGATTCTGTTTTCTGCTTTCTCTTTTATTTAGGTGCAGGTGGCACTCAGAATAAATACCCTTTCAAACATGAAGTTGGACCACACAGCACAGGGTAAAATAATTCCAGTTGCGAGAGCTATTTGAATATCTAGAATTTCCACCTCAAAAGTATTTTTAGTGTTTTCAAAGGCTGTTATTTTTGTGATGGAAGAAATTAAAATATTGAATGCATGGGTAGAATGGAAACTTTTGGAAAACATATGGTTCTGAGTGTGAAAAGCTGGCCCTGAAATGTCTCATCTGGATTTACTGAAGTAAAAGGAGATTCTTCTTTGTGCCTGGGTTTGGCAGAATGTGCCCTAACTGTCCAAAACCTGTCCTACATGTCCACATTAGTAAAAGCCATAATTCAAGTGCCTTAGGCCACCTTCCCATTTCTGAATTGTGTCTACCAGCCAGACTACATCACTTGCACTGGCTAAAAATTCTTCGTGATCTTTAATAACACGGTAATAGCTAAAAAATACAGATATTGCCAGGAAAGACTGTCAAGCTGCTTCACCGCAGGCAGGACCAGCAAAAACAAGCACGTCCTGCTGGGCAGTGAGCCTTCCCCTCTTGGCTTCCTGACTCAGAGAAAATAGCAAATATATCTGAGCTGGCCCACATCATTAAGGAAGATGATTCACACAGCAGATCTGGGGGGGCCTGGGACTGGGATGGGGTGGTGGGGATGTTTCCCCCTGACTGAGCTTTCGCTACAGTGTGGCCATCCCCTCACTGCTTTCCTCTCCTTGTTGGAAAATGTAACTGAGCACCTGTAAAAGCCTTTTTGTGATGTGTTAAATTTCTTCTGGAGAAAAACTCAGATGTCTGCCTAAAAAAGGTGCTTTCTAACAGCTAGGATGTTCTGATTTCCATCGTTCAGAAGGATTCAGGTGTCTACAGTAATCAGTGGTTAATAACAAATAAAAAACCCTATGTATATAGTAATCTAAAGACAATGTGTTTCTTGAGTTTTCATCATCTTGCTGAAATCAATGTAGCCATGAATGTAAAAAATGACAGGTGTTACAAGAAACGTAGTTTCATATGACCATATAGTTTCATATAACCTTAGCTAATGAAAAGCCTGGTCCGATTTTGAGGTAAATTATTTTGAAATATTTTTATTTCGTTTTTCTTCACAGAGAAAGAAACCCTCTAATACTATGCCAGAGGAATTTGTAATCTACAGAATTTTTATGATAAATTTAAAAGGATATTTCTGTCCCCACACAACCGTTGTTACATCCCCAGTGAGAAAAGCTCGGAATAAGACAGGCAATAAACCTTCCTTCAGAGTTGCCACCAGCTGGAGGCCACATTTGGTTTCTTCCAGATAAGAGGATAGGTACTGTTGCCAGGTCCGCATCACTCTGAGTATTTGTTTTCTGTGTTTAAACTTGCAAGAATTCACTAGCTCAAAGTTAACCTGAGTGTAGAACCTAGGAGTTTGGAGTCTGGGGAGACTGCTTGCCATCCGACCCATTTGCTTTGCATGAATGGATGGTATGTTTGTATTTTAATACTTATTTGATTACCTGGTCCATCCCTTTGATTATATAGCTAGACAGTTACCATCAAAGAGCAGGCTGGAGCTAGCTGTAGTTGCAAAAAATCTCGGCATGTTTCTGACAGATGCAAATGGTGCCTGTGTAAGAGAAGAAGTGTGCTTCCCTCTGAGCTGATTGTTAGAGCCAGGGCACAGGAACCTGCTCTTAGTTCTGTATGTACCACCACAACTGGGACATACGAGCAGAAATAAAATCAGTGAAGTCTGAGCTGTATGTTTGGGGCGTTTTTTACACAAAAAGAAACAATAGGTACTGACCTCCTGAGCAGCTTGGGGTCTAAACTGTGATTTGATTACACTTGGGCTCAGCACAACAATTTGCTTAACTAAATGGCTTCCAAAAAAGGCATCTCATCTGATGTGAAAACACCAAGAGATGCCAGATTTACTGCTATCATGATTACACTGTTTGATTAGCCATTTAAGCAAATTAGTCAGTCACCTTCAATGAAACTTTGCTTCAAAGGGTGCTATTGAAATCCATTTATTCCTTGTATTTCTTCTACGCTAGACTGAAGAGCTCTTTAAAATTTTTAGTATTCTAAATTCTTTAGTGTTTTCTTAATGTAGAATTAGATACTGAATACCTAAAATTACTCTTTGATTTCTCTTTACTAAACTTTGGGAGTACAATCTATGAAGCTTTCGCTGTCAGAACTCTTTGCCACCAGTCAGATCACTTTATCTGTAATTTCTGCATCTTTCTCAATTGCCTAGATAGTTAAAAATGGCAGTAAGGAAACACATAATAAGGAAACTGCATTTATACCAAATTTTAAAAGGCGTTTGAAGATAAATATCATTAAAACACTAAAAGCATGCTTGTTTTACAATATTGTGATGTGATGTGAATGGTCTAATACAAGGGAAGTAAATCTCAGAATTCATGAAGTTCTTTTATTGATGCGTTTCTACATTTGTAGGAAATACAATTAGTCTTGCTTCTTATTATGTGTGCTCAGATGTAAATGGCAAGAATGCACTATTATGTCCCAATTCCTTATCTGAATCAAAACTAGCTGTTCAAATACTTTGGGAAAAAATGATTTGCCAATGCCTTGGTTTTAATGATGTAGAATCCAAAGAAAATGGTTTAAAAGTCAGTACTAATCTATCCGTGATATGAAAATAATAGAGGCTTTTGTAACATTCCTAAAGAAAAGAAATTGGCATCCTGTTCCATTCATATGAAGACTGTAATGTCTGCTTCATGTCAGGTACAAAAATAAAATGCATAATTTGTCAGATGAATGCTCTAATGAAATATACTGGACAGCACAGCTTTATAGAGTTGGAGACCAACAGACAGAAAGAGAGGCTGACAGCATTGTACGCTCTCTTTCTCCACTCAGTTCCAGCTGAAAGAAGCCAAGGTTATGGGAAGTGAGACCTGGGGTGGGGGTAAAGCCCCTCTGCTGATGAGCAAACACCCTTTCCGAGAGAAGCTGGTGGTACAGCTGGCTTTCCACTGGTCTGCATCTCCTGCGACAAGCTGAAGAACGAGCGAGCCGCATTCTGAGCTACAGTGCACCTAAGCAAAGCAGCCTGCACCCTGGCAGTGACCTGGAGAGGCAACCCAGTGGTGAAATAAGGTCTTCAGAGAGGAATGAAGCAATCCTGATGAACTGAGACTAAGGAAAACACATGCCCTCTACCTCTCTGACCTTACCACAGTCTTTGAGGTTTCAGAGAATACTTGCCAATGCTTAGTGGTAGATTTCATTTCATACACCATGGGAGTTAATTCTGTTGTAAATAATTCTCCATCACATTGGAAAGATGTTGTGAGCACTCAATACTATACGTGAAAGGCATATCCATCCCCTGCTCTACTTGATCTTTAAAATGCAATGCTTCACTTCACGCCCTGCTGGGCTTTGACATAGATACAATCAGATGCACTTTCTGCTTGAGAAGGAGTATGGTAGTTTGAGAGCTAACTAGACTGTGCCACTGAAAATCTAATTATGCTTATGCTTTGTCTTGCCAGAGCTGACAGCAGGTTGAAGCCTTTGGCAGAGTGTTTTATTTCCACAACGATCTGTGTGCTGCTGTGTGTTTCCTACTGAGCACACACAGTACCTGCTTGTCTGATGACTATAATGAGGGTGGCCGGCTGAGGTGCCTTCACTGTCTTCTGTGATCACTACTGGTGAACTAAACAGCACCGTATGTAGCAAGACTCACTTTCTGCTCGTTTGTGCATGTAAGTATAGTAGGGGTTTTCTTGCAGCCAGGAAGTAAAATTCGGGTGAGAGGATAATTTCTCTAGTGTACCAGCTGAAACAGCAAAAAAAAATGGAAGTGCTTTTGGGTGCAGAAACATGATTAAAAATGTAGCTGTATTGAATTAGATGGGATTTATCAGCATTATTTATAAGAAAGGGGACCTGGAGACAGGATCATGTGAAGAGCACTTTTCTGAGAAGACTTCTAGTGGCTCATTCTAGCACACACTACAGTGATGTAAACGGGAAAGTAAACTCTGTTTACAGCAGAAAAACTGCAGGCTGCCATTTGATATCTCTGGGTTTCCTTAGGCACTACTCTTGGGGGGAGAGGGAGAGGAAGGCAGGGGGCTCAATTTTCTCAAAATGAGCTGTTTGCAATAAAAAGCCAGATCGCCCCAAAGAATGTGTGATTTAGTAAATGTTGTCTGTTCTCTCATCAACAATCTTTGTGGAGTTTAGGTGTTTGTTTCCTCTGAATCTTACTGGGAGAAGCAAGTGCAACCCGAGCATGGGGTGGAGGCAGGCAGCCTGCAGAACTCCCAGCAGCCCAAGTGATTACAGCTTGCTCTGCAGGTGTGTGGCAATGACAGCCTACTTACACATTTAACAGATTTACCCTGTTTATAAATTGTCAGGCAATGGCAAGAAGGGGTACTTACTGCTGATTGGTAGCTGAGACCATTCTATGTGTCCCTATTTCAGTGCTAGATTGAAAACCAGCAGTAGGTGCTGCCCTGATACAGACTGGGGAGAGAGGCTGTTTGATTGCACCGTGAGTCTCATTATACCTCTTGGGCCTTCCTTTTCCTTCTCAGTAGATCTTATCTTGCAAACTGAAGAAGGCTGTATCTGATGGGGCATCAAAAATGGGTGACCTAGTGCTGCTAAGACTGGCTGACAATAGATTATGAAGAGAGAGCTTCAATATATCAAGACAGCTTTGATTCTCTGTAGAAGAAAGTAGGAGATGATGTCCCATAACTTTGAGGAGAATCACCAGGAGGTAAGTAAACTGATACGGAATTTCAGGAAATATCAGGAACCTCTGCTTTTTCTCAGAAAACTGTTTTCTGGCTGTCATGAGGAACTCCATATGTAGCACGGACCTCCTCTCCAGATCTTCACAGCCAGTTGCTGTTGTTGCTGCCACCCAAAAAAGATGTGAAGGTTGTGGTGGCTGCTCTAAGCAGCAAAAGGATCTGTATAAAGTAGGCAATTAGGGATGTATATGCTGGGAGTGGGAGTTGGCATCTGCTTTGCTCACCCTGCTCTCTTCCTATGCACATCAAATTACCTACTACTCTGCCTGCGCTTGAATCGGCTCTCCCTGAGCTGCCATCCTGACCAACAGGATTGTAAACCACAAGCCCCAGAGAAACCTGGGGAGAAGCTTTGAGGGAGAGAGGGGTTGCAGCTAGCCAGGGATCCCCCTGTTCCTGCTGCCAGAGAAGCCTGGGCTGAGACACGTGGTCCCAGGGTGATATCGTGACCATGGCTGCAGCAGCTCCCACCAACTTGCTTCTTCACCCAGGTAGGGACCTGGGCTATCGCTGAGCCCTTGCCTGAGTTACTGCCATCAGTTGTATGGTAACCCAGCCTCATGAGGAACATACTGTTCAAGAAGGTTGTAGCAGGACACCACCAGCACACTATCCCCCCCATCTCCCCTCCCTAGCAAACCACCTCTCCCCACACAGAATTGCCAGGAAGAAAGATGAGGAGTTTTGAGTGACAGAGCCAACCTCATGTGAACTGGTGTCTGTAGCTGGTGATACCAAGCCATTAAGATCAGCTTTGAAGTCTGGACTGTCTTTTTTCCCTACGTGAGTTGTCTGCTCTTCTCTGCTCTTATCCTTGCCTTCCTGATCTTTGATATCTCTCCTCTCTTTCTTTTATCCAAACCAGCTTCTGCACCAGAATAAAAATCACTGGAGGGTTTAATCTGGGGAATTATGTTTACTTTGCTTGCCTGTTCAGATAAGACGTACACAGTTAAAGAATGCGTAGAGGTAGTGGAAGGTGCTTAACACAGGATTATTTCCAGGTGCCTTTACTAAGCTGCCCCTAAGTGAGGAGAAACAAAAGTATCTCATTTTACAGCTGTAAAAATTCACATGCCATCCTTGGGTTAGGAACACCCCTGGGGTTACTGGTGTATGAAATCTGTATGCTCTGGCAAGTGAACTGCAGGTGTTGGAAGAAGCAACAGCAGATGTAGCCATTTGTATTGGGAAGCAATCTATTCAGGTGGGGTCTGATGTGTTCTTCCAGCAGAAGCTCACAGTGATGCTCTATCAGAGAAAAACAGCCTCTCTCTGTGTTTTCTCCCTTCTGCAAGCAAGGAGGTAGTTTCCTTTTTTTTTTTTTTTTTTCTTTTTTTTTTTCTTTTTTTCCTGGAGTACAAAATGTGCTCCCTTCCATTTAGGTAGGACACTGATCTCAAATTCTTCCTTCTATTCCTGAGGTCAGTAAGGGCTGAGGAAACAGTCTGCTATTTCTACGCAGGCATAGTGAGTCCTTTTCTGTTATAGTTAGTAAAATATGAAATGTTTCTGAAAATCAGACAGCTAATAAACCTTTAAAATCTCCTACCTCAATAAAGCCAGTATGAAATTTCCCTCAGTTTTGGGCTGACTGCCTTGTCACTGTGCAACAGCCGATGTCTTACAAAGACATCCTGTTTGAATAAAAAGACTTCAAGTAATGGTAAAGCTCTTGCCATAATCTGTTGTCATGTTTATCTGCCCTCGTTGGAAATACTTGTCTTTTACAGTAGCTGATGTTCTAGCTTCAGCATTGTGGCGATTGTGTTGTGTACTATATGGGCACCCTCTGAAGTGCAGTGTGTCTCCTCCTTCTGTACTTAAGTCATTAATTCATTTTGTACCTTATTCTTGAGGTCTAGTGATTAAATATGACCTCCCATTTCAATTTCATACACTACTATTGAAAGGTTTCTTTAAGTTATCGGAATTGCGTTTGGTTAGAAGAACAATATAATAAATTTCAGGGAGCTGGGAAGACAAGTAGAAGATGGGAAAGTTTTCTCAGAACAAAGAAATGTGCTTCAGATTAGCTCTATAACTGTTTTTGTTACCATAGCAATGCAATACCACGACACAACTTTCTACGGGCATTGTTCCAGATATCCTTCCTCCGCAGTTTCTCATGGACATTGAAAGATCCATCCACAATATTTTTCCTTGTCAAATCCCAGAGTGTGGCAGTCAAGGAGAAGGGAAATTCCACTTGTGTGGTATCTTTTGGTGTTTCTTCTTTGTAGGTGTCTCGATTAGTAGCTTAAAACATTTTATCACAGGTCATAGCTATAAGCATGCTTTGATTTCATTCTACAAGTATAGCTGGCATAAATACATAAAAATGTACTGAAATAAAGTAGAAGGGGATAAAACCATGAGAGGAAACTGCTTATATCACACATAAAAGTTCCAGGGAACTGGGATATGATTGTAGACTATGTGAAATGTAGTTAGATCAATCAGAAGGTGCTAAAGAAATTCAATGGAAAGTTAAAGTGCTGGCAAGGTTGACCACTTCAAACAAAATAGGGTGCCAGACACATCAGTGCAAACCTGGTCATTCACCAAAGCCAAGGTCAAAAAAGGATCAGCTAAAAGGTTAGGGTGAGACTGACAGTCTGGGAAGACTTCTTGAAAAAGGGAGAGAATGTCGAGCAAGGCTGGCTGTTGTCCCAGCTCAGATGGATAAAGCAGACCTATCTCACAGAGGCAAAGACAAGCTGGTGACCTGGTTCAGCTTGCTGGCTCTCCAGCACAGGTCCTGACAGCTGAGCTCCAGAAGAGTATACTGGTTGGACTGACTTGGAAAATTGTCTGTGGTAAAGTTACGCATCAGTGAAAAGAGATGGTTATAAATGGAGCCATTTAGGAGCCTACAGGTCTGTCAAAGGAAGAACTGCAGGGTAACATAGCTCTGCCATGATTCAAAGCCTTTGGCTGAACTTCAGAGCACCTTATATTAGCCTGACCTTTGTTTTCTGATTTGTTCTAGATGAGTGCTAGTGAGGTGTTAGTGAGTCAGCTTATTATTGCAATTAAAGTATCTGTAAGCTCATAAATGCTAGTCTCAGTGTGTTGAACTGCTGTTCCTCAGTAACAAACTATTACTGAGCTGTCATCTGTACAGCCATTTGTGTTCTTCCATTACAGTGAAAATTGGTCCTTTGCCTTCATGGACAAACCTCAATTTTCTGATCTTACAGCTCATCGTTTCAGCTGTCCCCATATAAACTAATAATCAACTAGTTCTCTAGAGTTGAGTCATCTTTCACCTTCCCTTATTCCCAGCAACCAGACATCAAAATGTATACTTCAAAAAGTCATAATGGAAATTGCTGTTTTTCTGCCTTCAGTGATGAACTTTGAGTTGCCAGACATTTCCTTTGCTTTTCCTTTCACCAAGCTGAGCATGCTGTTGAGCCAATCAAATAATCAATTATTTTACACTTTTAAATATTTGCTTTTAGGTTTAGACATTGCATTTGTACTAATTCGTATGCAATGCAATACACTGTATTTGTATTATGACTGTGCTGGTCCTGAATCCACTGAACCGAATCTCTTGTATTGACTCATTTTTTTGCAAGAGTGGCTTGCAAAGGATTTCTGTCATTATCGCAGCATGTGTGATGCAAGTGGCTGGACCCTCAGACAGATGAAGTTTATGTCCCACAGAGCTTGTGATCTAAATTACCACATTAATAAATAAATGAGTGTAAAATGCTCTGTGCTTGAAGTATGGGCCTACTGAAAAGTGTGCAAAAGAGAGTAACCTTCTTTGTTCTTCTCAGATCAAGTTGGGCAGCTGGTAGGCAAGCAAGCTCTCTTCCTGTTTCCTTTCAGAAAAGCGTAAAGACAACGGTTGTTGAAGTTCCTCAGTGACTACCATAGCCAATTCACATATTTTATCTTTCTTATCACCAGTCAGGGTTCTTTGTTGTTCCTTTATACCCACACCAGTAGAGAAGAGAATATGAAGCTGCCACTTAAAACATGTTTTTGTTTTGTTTTTCATCTAGCGTTCATCTACCATTTCTTAAAAAACCAAACCATACAAAAAACAACCCACAAATGTTAGCATGTCTTCATGGCAAAAACCTCTACCAAGGGAACAACTCAACATAGCACACTTGTGTGATAACTTATCCAGCCAGAATGTTCTTAGTGTTCTTAGCTCTCTCATCACTGCACTACGGGCGCCTAAAAGAAGAGCTGTGAGCACTACAGCGCAGTCTTTAGTTTTCTCTTTTGAACTCATGTATGTGCTGCAAATCTTCAATGACAAAAAAGGATAAGATAAAATTTGTAAAACATCCTGTAAAAGCAGCATAAGCTTTCATTACTCAGGGGATGTGAACGCTTTTTTTTTTCTTTAAAAAGAAAAAAGAAAATGCTTATATATGAGACAGAATCTTTCGTTCTTAAACAAAAAAAGTAAATCCGTTAATAGCGTGAGGGTTGGTTTTTTCAGTCTTGTCAGTTTAATGTTAAGATAGCAGCTGTTCTTACTCGACTGTCATAAAGCCAACCCAAGAATAATTAGGAGGGAGAGGAGGGAAGGGTATATTTTCAAATGAGTTTTTGACTCACTACCTAGTTTTTAGCCTTTAAGATTATACCAGCTATATATTTCAAATGCTTCTTCACAGCCATGTTATTTGGGCAGAGAGGGGGAGAAGAAAGGGGAATCTATTCCTCCTCTTTCTCCTCCCCCTCCAGAAAAAAGCTTCCGAGAGCTGTGGCTTCTAAAAATTGCACAGGTGCTTGGACTTACAGAGTATTTATTTCTTCTGCTTTTTAAGCCATTTTCCAGCCACCGCAGGTAGAAACAGAGGAAAGCCTTTTGCTAGCAGGAGCCAACTGGCTCCCTTTGTACCTCTTCACTGGGATGCTGATATAGAAGAAGTGTA
Source organism: Fulmarus glacialis (assembly GCF_000690835.1). NCBI lineage: Eukaryota > Metazoa > Chordata > Aves > Procellariiformes > Procellariidae > Fulmarus > Fulmarus glacialis. The sequence continues at coordinate 21,333 of NW_009226182.1, read as the reverse complement.
TCGGAAACCTGAGCAAGACAGCATGAAATGAGTAACTTGCTTATTCGAAGGCTCAAGCTAAAATTAGACTCTCTTGAAAACTAGAGCAAAATATGTATTGGAGAATATTTTTGAAGTGTTTCTTCACTTTCAGTCACCCATCTATGAACCTGACTACTTTCCCCCGCCACCTTTCCCTGCTTTGAGGGTGGTATTAATAATATTAACTCCTGCAAGAGAAATGGCAAATGCCAAACTTTGTTCTTTATGCTTCATGGTCAAAAAAAATGAGACCAACAAAAATTCTTCATGCTAGACTGGTACAACAGGAGTTGATCTTACAATTCCCATCATGCTTAAAACTTACAGCTAGTATCAGGCAGTGAAATGAATATTTTACTTGCAGGCTTATAAAGTAGAAAATGGATTGCTATTAAGACCATGAAGCTGCCATCGGCTCATCTTCACTTTTACAAGACTGAAAGTGAGTTATGATTTTTTTTTAATAGTATTTGTTTTTTAGCAAATGACAGTAAAGATCCTAAGTTTCAGCTATAAGACCCAGTAGAAATACGTGGGCAATGCCTGATTTCAGAGCTGTACGAAGACCACCGTTAGATGCTCAGTGCAACAGCACCCTCTACGTCCTATGACTTTAAGCGCATCTAAAGACATCCCTCGCTCTAAGGCGAGCTGCGTCGGGTGACAGTGTTATTGATACACTTTCTGGGCATCTACCAGCCTTTTAGTCTGACCTCAATGGCACGCAAAGATTAAAAACAAATTATAAACGTAAGAGTAAAGGCACAGAGAACAGAGTAAAAAGGAGCATGAGTTCACCATCGGGAACCTGTTATCTTTCTTTGTTTTGGAAAAACAATAATCCAGGTGAAGGAACTGAGGCAATATGATTCATGCTGACTTCAGTAAAGGATTTCATATGATGTTTTGTGAAAAGTTACTAATTTAGAGAAGATGGGAAGTAGTACGGGCGCTTGGACAAAGGGTCAAAGGAGACACAACAGTGGGTTTTGCTGAAATGAAAATAGCATGCTGGAGGACAGTTACTTGAGAAATTAACTGTGTATAATAGTCGTTTGCAAGATGGGGACACAGGAGTCGCACGGGGGGAGGGCAAATGTAGTTCTAGGCTATATGAAACATATTATTTCTGCAGAAATAAAGAATATTAAAGTGCTTTGCCCTTGTATAAAACATTGTTAAAACCTTCTCTGCCATACAGTGCATAATTATCTTTTTCTTTTTTTTAAGTAACAGTGCACAATCAAACTGGAACAATGGAAGAAAATGTATAGTGGGAAAAGAGGAAAAATAGCAAACTTGTTTTCTGACAAGTGAGCAAAGGCATGCTTGCTGTTGTAGTTTTTTATTAGATTATAAATTTTAAATCTTCATATTTAAATAAATTATCCTACTTACCACAAACTTCTTAGGAATTTTTTTAGACCAGAGGACACTTTCTTTTGGCTTTATTCTGAACTGCTCTGAATAAGAATCTTCAAAATTTACCATTAAGTGAATGTGGGGAAATCGACTTCATGGTTACTCCCTCTTAAAGTCAGTGTGTCGCTTACTCTGTGTTTTTGGTGGGGAGAGTAAAGAGCAAAACCTTATGGCTGTAAAAAGGGCAGAGAAGGCATGGAAGTTTTCAACTAATTTTTTTTGACCCACTGACTTTGCTTATAGGTAGTAGAAGAGCAGCTGGAGCTGTTGCCAGTGTTTTCTTCTCCAGTGATAACTTTACCACAAGTGGAGTTTTTTATTGACGGGTAAATAGCAAGGCTTCCTCTTCTGTAAAGCAATATTCTGTGACCAATGGTTTTATGAAGTGATCCAACTCTACAAAAATTAGTTGCCTGTATTTTTATCTTTGCAGACATAACTAAATAAGGTACTGGGCTTAAAGTTCTACTGCTCTAGCCTTGACGCTTCACTGGTGTATGGGCTTGTGTTGGCATAACTTTATGGAAAGCGAAGGGTGTAAAACACATTATTCTAAGGAACTTTTACACTTGTGTATTTGCAGTCACACATAAGGACTCCTCCCAAATTAATTATTTCAATGTACAAAATTTCTCTATTTAAACTGCGTTTTGGTGATGGTGGTCTGTGTGTATGTATGAGGGATACAGTGGCTTTACATTTTATTTGTTTCCCAGTCTCCAAAAGGGATGTATTTGTTCTTGGACTGAAGTAGCAGAAGCTCTCAGAAAGGTTTTGTCATTTGATTCAGAGCTGGACGTCAATGCTGTCAATGTCTCCAGTGCTGCAGGGTTGCTCCATTCCCAGTGAGGTCAGAAATGCAGCAGTATGAAGGTATGGCTGTTATTTAGAAGAACTATTGGCAGACCCTATGGTGGAGGACTTTAGTAACACAGAATTTCTTTGCCTATTCAATACACAGATGTGATTTTTCTGGTCTTCATTAATTCCTGCATTCTATTTGAATGCCATCTGATTATTTTTAAGCTGATTTTATACACCTTATGTGTTTTGAATCCAAGCTTCAGAGCCTTTGCTCATTTTACCGGTCATGCTCTAAGTCTGATCAGTGTGGTTTCAACTGTATCTTTACAGTCTCTTCAAGAGTATTTTTAGGGGAAGCTCACAAGGTGGTGCTGTATTGTTTTCCATGTCAGAGTTGGGATAACTACTCCATGACACTTTAAATTTCAGTAGACCAGATTCTGCCTCCAAGGTTGTTTTCTGCCTACCTGTGTTTTTCTGATGTTGTTATTAGGGTTTGTTTGGGTTTTGGTTTTTTTTTTTCTTTTTCTTGGAGCAGAAGCTCTGGGAATTGTTTGAGGGTACAGATCTATGAGGAAAGAGGTCAACTCTTTGATAACCTCTGAAGTGGTGTATAAGAAAAACTAAATCAGGCTGTGTTTGGGATACAGCTGGGAAACTATATTGATTTCTCCTCCGTAGGCATGCTCCCAAATACATACTTAGTACTTACTTATTAGTGTTACTTTGAAGAAGAGAAGAGTTATATTGAATAACTGCACAACAGAAAGTTACAATCCAGCCAACCAAAAATGCTGTACACATTTGGATGGCTTTAGGGTTAAATTTTTATAGGGAAAAAAATGTGGACATATTTTACGTTAAAGTCCTAGAAAACATTGGGATAAGCGCAATATATTTAAGTGAGGAAGCAAAGAATTTGGAAGCTCTGACCAGCTGGGTCATAGGGAAAGCAAGAGCAAAAGATTTAATTCCCTGCAACATATTCATATTTTGAGAAATCTTTCCCTTTCCTCTCCCCTTAGTTAATTTTTAACCGTTTCAATCCATGGGTAAATTTCAGTACACTTTAAGTTCTTTTATCATTTTCTCACCACTGCCACCAGGCCCTCCAGCTCATCTGATTTGTTGTGTGCTAACAAGCACTTTGAAGTAAGGTAGTTCTAGTAGTATAAGAGTGAGGCATACATCTTGCCCATTGAAAAAGGGAAAAGGCCATACATGCTTTCAGATACGGAGGACATTATACATTTATAATTAGTATTATATTAACGTAAGTATAGTTATATTACATATTATGTCATATTTTATGCTTTCATTTTATGAGGTTATAGTTACAGTATACCTACATCATGATAGGGAAACTATGCTTTGTAAACTCTTCAGAAAATGAAGAGAGTGAGCCCAGAGAAGTCTCTGGGCTCATTCCTTTCTAAATATGCAAATAAGAAGAGGCAAACAAAGGTGTTGAGTGCTCTGTGCTTACTAAAGCAGCAATGACTAACAAGTGTCCTTCCAGCCTGGAGATGCTGTGTGACACATTCCTTAAGAGGTGTGGACAAAACTTGCACATTGATAGCTCTGCTTTCCAACAGCATAAACAAAATGCTTTGGCTTAAATTGCATCTTCTTTTGGAACATCATCTGTGTACAAAATGTACTTGTTCCCCACCCCCACGTCTTCCCCTTCCCTCCTCCTCCTCTCCCCCCCCCAAGAATACCTAAGGGAAGAAGAACTCCTGGTTTCATCTGTATTTTTTATAAGAACTGCAAAACCTCCTCCATTAACGTATGCATTTCTGTGTTGATACCAACACAATACCAGACCAGATTGGACCCTTATTTGGGACAGAGTGTTTAGAACAAGTTGTGGATGTGTTTGAGGTTAATGACATAAGTGGTCCCATGGATACAGATTTTTTTCAAGATCAGGGCTATGTTGCTTTCTGAAGGATGATCTTTACAACTGTGTAGTACATAGGCTTGGGTGGCATCTTTTACATTCCTAAATACTGGCTCATGGAGATCAAGGTGTATGTGTGGGAGACAGGATTATCCCACTTCATGCCCAATTGTTCAGCAATTTGCGCTCAGCGTTTTGTGCCGCTTACAGCATCCGTGTCCTCCAACAGGCATACCTGTTCTTAGGAAAGACAACCTATCCAGCATCACTGGGCACAAACGTGCCTGCAGAACACTTGCATTTCTAACAGGTTCCCCAGGATGGTTACAGTAATGAGGAATACCTTCACCTGCTGGCTGCTGCGCTTCTGTCTCTTGTCTTCAGGAGAAATGCAAGCCTAGATCTGAGAACCTTCCCAGAAAGTTTCAATTCCAAGAACCCTTTTTCCAAGAATTGGTGTCCTCCAAAAATGGAGGAGAAAAAAGCTTTGGGCTTGAAAAGATTATTTTTTTAAGTCCTAATTGATTCTAATCATGGTTTTAAATGCATCTCAAAGGCTTTGACAGAGATCAAAGAGGAGCCACAAGATGGCAACTCATTATGGTCTTGATTTCCAATTTTCTTTCTCTGTTGCATTTTTTTTTACCTGCTATAGTATTTCTCAGACAATCCCTCAGAGAACCTTATGTGAAACGTTTGTTCCTTCAGTCTGCCCTAAAGGTACAGCTCAGCAAGGAAAACAGGGAGGGGAATAAAGCAGAGGCAAGACCCTGGTAAATCAGTTTGCAGTTTCTTCTGGAGGCATTGCAGTTCTGTGCCGATCCCTATTTGCGCCACTAGCCAAATACTTCAGTTCGTCTTGAATTATTAAAGAGAGTAATTACAAAAAGTAAAGAAGCCATCTTTGCTTTGGGCTACAATAAATAACTGTTGTTTGTCACTTAATAAAGATAAAAGGCCCTGAAGGAATGTTCTGGGCTCAATAAAAGTTCAGAGGCAATATCCTTTTAAAAAATGAATACTCTCCCAGCAAACTACAGGTTATACTTGCAAGACGAAATCTGGAGTTCTTTTCTGGAGTCAATACTACTTAGAGGAGTAGTGCCCGCCTAAAACATTATATAAACCACTTTTTAAGCAGCACATGAGCATGTTGTAATATCAATTGGATATGTTTTCTTTAAACAACCTTGCAGAGAAACCTTCATGTACTTTGTCTTTGAGCACACATCAGTAAGAAGAATCAATGAAAACACTAGAGCTGTTGACCAAAGATAAAACACATGAGAAATTATTACAATCAGGTTTTTATATGGGGGGAAAATAAATTAACTTAGCTTTTAAAAAAGAAATACTAAAAGATAAATTTCTTTTAAAATGACTTTGTCTTTAGAAATTGAGCATGATTGTAACAAATATATTTTAACCATAAAATGACTGAAATTGGTCAAAATATGTAAAAAACTTTAGTTAATTGTTCTAAAGAGGGCTTTATGAAAACAGTGATATTTTCCTTTTTCATTCTGACTTCTGTTATATTTTCTCTGCTATATTTGTTTTAATATCATTCCCGGAATAGGAAAAAATACTTTCACTCAAAGCACAATCTTTTAAATTTCAATCACGATCTTTTAAATAAGAAATTATTTAAGTTTTATTTTAAAAAAAAAATCTGAGGAAAATGAATTCATTATATTTTCCCAATTTTCTATAAAAAATCAAAAGCAAACAAAAAAATAAAGGACTTCATTAAAAAATTGGTTTTAAAACACTTAAATTTTTACTAAATTTTTAAATTAAAAACATTTTTATCTAAATATCAGAATACTATTGTTTTTACTTTACAACCTTTTTTTTTCATTATTCAAACTAATTGCTGCCTTGCACAACTTGAGAAACTCATTATTCTGTGATGCATGTAGGTTGCCTGATTCTTGTTTAGTTTCGGGTGTCTTTCAAAACGTATTTTAAGCGAAAGTGTTACAGTTGTTGCTGTATTACAGAAAGTTGTTTAATTGCATGACTTAGTAGGATTGAGTGGGGAATTTTTCTGGATGCAACACACATTGATGCCTTTTTACTCTAACCATGAAAAATGTTTCACAATGTTACTTGTGTTTTACTTTTTTAAAAAACTAAGTTTGAAGTATAGGTATATCATCCCAACGATTAGAAAAAGAAGTATTAATTTAAATTATTGTAGTTATAAGAACTTGGGCATAAGTGACTTATTTAAAATGTTATATAGATTTTCCTAAATGTCTGAGTACTCTGAGCGCCACAGGAATATGCGCAGTTTTCCCTTGCAGAAATGCTTTATTTATTACTTCTTTCATGTCTCTCTGGCTGGTGTCGCTGCTAAGTTTGTATTATTATAAAGCACACTTTTTTAATTTAGCTTTTGTTAATGTGTGATTAGTGGCTTTGATTTGTTGTTTCCAGCTGCTTGTAGGTATGTGCTGATTGAATTATCTTAATTCATACACCAAGGAGAAAAATGCTGTACACAGACATCCAGTGTGAATACTGTTTTCAAGCAATACTAGTTTTCCAAATTACCATGCTAGCAGTGTCACTCTCCAATGGACTTTCTGAAGATGCGCTGCCTCTGTCACACCTAACTCAATTATAGGCCAATTATTGATTTGCATCATTTAAAACTCCAGGAACGTGTGAATCAATAGTTTAGTGCATCAATGAGAGAGCAGCTCTGTAGTGTTTTCACTTCTGGGCATGATCCGTAGCATCAGCTAGGGAGCTGATTTTGGGGGGAGTCAGGCTGTGCCCCAGGAACACCCTGGGAATAAAGAAGATGTATCCCTGGGGGAGGAGGGCCCCCAGTGCCCCGTCCTCTGCCGCCACCAGCAAGGAACCAGGACATCCGCTTTCCCTTCGGAGAAGCGGACACAGCATGAATAGGGGGCAGAAAAGTCCCTGGGGTGTAAGACTTGTCTGTTGAAGCCAGGACTGCTTTTGGTTCCTAGTCTGCAAAACATAATTATTTGACCTCATAATTCTTTTGTAGGCCAGCCTTATTATTACTAACCCACTGGTGCTTTGAAATGTCTGACACGCATTTAGCCCCAGATGTGATCCTCCTGCATTTATAAAGCTTGGGGTCTTCTTTATTTCTTCTGTACACACTGCTCTTCTATTGTTCGAATCTGCACCCTGTTTTATGTCTTGCCTTTCTAGTGTTCACCTAGCCAACAAAATTTCTGCTTTACCCTTTGATTATTTGGGTGTGGAGCTTTGTTTTAATTTCTCCCAGATTTTTCTTTTCCTCCCTTCCACCTCCCTTCCTCCTACCCCCCCATTTGAAAACTTTTTTTTTTTTCTGGAACACTTCTCAGTGAATATAACAAAAGCTATTTAATTTCCGGGTGCGGCAAATAGTTATTAGCCTACGCAGGACTGATCTATCACACAGATGGGATAAATGCTTCACCTCAGCAAAAAGATATTAAGAACTGTTCAGCATTCTCTGGAGACTTTTCTTGTGTGGTTTTGGGGCATTGACTGTGAGTTGTATGGTATGGGCACCAATAATTAGAGCTTCCTTCCTTTTGTTTTCCATATTTCAACCTTTCACTGGACGCTTATTGTTGGTTTTTTTGGGCTGGTTTTGAAGTAGCTTGTTGTAATGCAGAAAAGAGAGATCCCCTTTTGTGATTTATTGAAATAGCATTTCCAATATCAGTTCAAAAATGACTCATGTGGTTTTTATAAAGGACATAATTGTGTGAAGAGGTTTGATTATCTCATCAAAGCTTGAGGGTCATATTTAAGTAACGAAAGGAACCTTTCTATCATCTGTTTTTTTGTGAAGTGCTGTTAATGGCACAGTTTTCCAGATACTAGCATAAAAGGCAATACAGCAAGATGTCTCATATAGGCTTGATCTGTAGGCATGAATCATAGCCGAACCGTATATGTATGTCACTCAAATGACTTTATTTCAACTTTTTCTGCATTGCAGATTGCAAATTTCAAGTCAGAGGCTGTTTTCTGCAAATAGGCTTTGAATACTTAATTATTCTTATCTAGTGGCAGTCCTAGCCTCAGATTAGATTAAAAAAAAAAAAAAAAAAAAAAAAAAAAAAAAAAAAAAAAAAAAAAAAAAAAAAAAAAAAAAAAAAAAAAAAAAAAAAAAAAAAAAAAAAAAAAAAAAAAAAAAAAAAAAAAAAAAAAAAAAAAAAAAAAAAAAAAAAAAAAAAAAAAAAAAAAAAAAAAAAAAAAAAAAAAAAAAAAAAAAAAAAAAAAAAAAAAAAAAAAAAAAAAAAAAAAAAAAAAAAAAAAAAAAAAAAAAAAAAAAAAAAAAAAAAAAAAAAAAAAAAAAAAAAAAAAAAAAAAAAAAAAAAAAAAAAAAAAAAAAAAAAAAAAAAAAAAAAAAAAAAAAAAAAAAAAAAAAAAAAAAAAAAAAAAAAAAAAAAAAAAAAAAAAAAAAAAAAAAAAAAAAAAAAAAAAAAAAAAAAAAAAAAAAAAAAAAAAAAAAAAAAAAAAAAAAAAAAAAAAAAAAAAAAAAAAAAAAAAAAAAAAAAAAAAAAAAAAAAAAAAAAAAAAAAAAAAAAAAAAAAAAAAAAAAAAAAAAAAAAAAAAAAAAAAAAAAAAAAAAAAAAAAAAAAAAAAAAAAAAAAAAAAAAAAAAAAAAAAAAAAAAAAAAAAAAAAAAAAAAAAAAAAAAAAAAAAAAAAAAAAAAAAAAAAAAAAAAAAAAAAAAAAAAAAAAAAAAAAAAAAAAAAAAAAAAAAAAAAAAAAAAAAAAAAAAAAAAAAAAAAAAAAAAAAAAAAAAAAAAAAAAAAAAAAAAAAAAAAAAAAAAAAAAAAAAAAAAAAAAAAAAAAAAAAAAAAAAAAAAAAAAAAAAAAAGGAAAGAAAAAACAGTAAGGTCTCTAAGGGGCTGTCAGTTAAGACAAAGAATGGTATATTATGCTATGTCTGATTGCATCTATTTGTGTAGGCATTGCTTACACAAAATGGCAAATGCAACAAGTGATGGCTTTGCAAGTATCACGACACCTTCCAAATGAGGCAGTTTAACAGGTGAAGCCAACTATCAGCTGGAAAAGGGATCCCTGTCCTGCAGCTAATTCCAGGTTTGAGGATAAGAACTGACTATTGCAACATGGAGAGAAAGTGGGAGTGTTTGCCAAGGCTGGCTGTCAAACCGCCTCCTGGTGATGGAGAAGCTCTATGCATGTGAGCCTCAGCCCACAAGACAGAATGCTCTCAGGGGGGTTTTAGGCCTTTATCCAGAACAGGGCTGAGTTTCCTGTTGTCTCTAATAATTTCTGCATCAGGCTATTCTAAATTGTGGGAGTATCACCACAGAGGGAAACCTGCTGTAGATCATGTCACTTATAACCATGTGCTCTCTAGATATTTCTATGTATGGGATGTTCCTCTTATACACAAATCTTAAGTAATCTTAGGCCAACTTGCATGGTCATTCTAAAGCAACAACAAATTGCTGCTGGAGCTGAGGAAGCAGCCTTGCCTGAGTCCTGTCTCTGTCCCAAAAAGGAACTCATTCATAGTGTTATAACCTCCCTGTCAGGAATAGGAAGAGAGGGAGGAGTGGGCAAGATTTGGGCAGTAATTTAGATAAAGCGTCTGGCATGGCCTTCTGCAGAGAATGCTGGGGTAGTAGTGCAACGAGAGAAGCGGATAGATGCCGCGGGTGTTGCAGGGTAGGTGAGACCACACTTCCCAGCTCGAGAAGCTTGTGGATGGGCATTGGGTTAGGAGGCAAAGCAGCCAATTTGCCGTATGGGTACGTACTTGTATGTCTGACCTTGTCCGAGGGGGAAGCGAAGATCTGGCGAGGCAGGAGCCTGAACCACTGCAGGCACGAAGGAGTCCCTCCTGGGTGCCTAGTGAAAAGACAATGTAGATGCAATTACAATAACTTCTGCAGAACCAGAGAAGATATCTAAGCAAGGATGATCCTCCTGTGGTCAAGTAGGTCAATTTTAGGTCCTTATAGGGCACTGCAGGTAGCTAATCTAAAAAGGAGGATCAAGGGGGAAAATTAACTTTTGTAAAATAAATGTTTGACAAAGGTGGAGAGCCAATGTTTTCAAAAGCCCTCTTGAGTCCATTAGTTTTAGCAAATTAAGGAAGGGGGTAAGGACAGAAAAAGGGCATAACTACTAATTTTCAAGCTTTTGGTGGGCTGTATATTTCCAGGGAGTCAGTAATTACCCTCTTACTATCCTTGATCTGTGTAAAGAGGGAACAGGGACAAGCATTTCAGAAGCTGTAAAAGCTTTGTCTTTCAATTTAACCTTGTTGAGAACATGGAGTGTTCAAAGGAGTTGTTTAAAAGGCAAACCTAGCTTTTACAGCTTCCAAAATTGTTGTGACAGGCTTTGTGGTCCTTGTCTTCTCTTTTTCTGAGGAAATTGAAAGTGAGCAGCCACTTTAAAAACTTTTCTTCTGTCCTTCTCCCAACCTCGCTCCAACATGTTAAATGGGATGCTAGCTTGTGCATCAAGAATGATGTGTAATCTGATGAATGTTTTGAGCCAAGTGCTTTCCTCTTAACTCTCCAAGCTCCTTCTGTACAAACGAATTCAGAGGGAAGAAAGCTTCTTGATGTTATTTTGCATTTATCTTTCACACATGCAGGTATGCTGCTGATGCATTATTCCAGTTGTCTCCTGAGCTGTCAAGAATGGGTCTTATGTTGGAAGTGAATGAAAGAGATGCTTCATCCCACTTTAAAACGGTGTCGTGAGAACGGCATGTGCTTCCTTTTATGCCTGTTTTCCTTGTTCTTCATCTGTGTTAGAGAGACCAGCCATGCTAACTCGGCAGTATTTTTGTGCTCAGGGGAAATCAAGGCATCTGTTTGCTTGGCGTTTTGCTTGGATGTGTAAAGAAACGGCTGTGTAGCACCCAACACACCAGTGTAGGACAAGGTGGACTCTTGACTGTGCTGTCACATCTCTAGGTTGGTAAACATACTGGCTGAAAGAAGGGATGCAAATGCAGTGAAAATTAACTTCACAGAGGAAAATGGAGTAAATCTTTTGGGAGGTTTGGGTCTGGTCTCGAAGTTTTGTCAAATTCCAAAAGCAATGGCAAGATCTGAAATTTTGTTGCAAATTCAGAGAGAATTAGTTGCACTCCTGATGACATGACATGTAATTTCAACTGCTGATAATCTATACAATCATTTAGCCTATAAACTTATAACTGTTAAACTAGAAGTCAAGCATTTTATAATCTAGGCATCAAAAATCTGACACTTAATACTTCTAGGTCCTTTTCCACAGTTGTTTTAAATTCATGTTAGACATGTTTAAAATTAAAATTGGTATTCATAACCTTAATGCAATATTTCTTGCTGAATAGTAGTTGGCTTTTCATATGTCTTTTTCAAGGAAACTAATTAAAAAATAAATGTGAAGTTCAGAAAGACTTGGCTTTATTTTTATCTAATATAAAATTTATATTAGAAAAAATAACTGAGAGCAAAGTTAATGAAAGAGGCGGCCAGTCATTAAAGTTTAGTAAATTGTAATGGTTTTAATTTTAGACAGTCATTAAAGGCAAACATTTCATCTTTAGATTTGTATACCTATTTTCTGTTAATTAATAGAAATTAGGTAGAGCTAGCTGAGGGATTAAATTTAAAAAAGAAAAATCTGTAAAACCTGTATGTGTAGAATCCATGGGCTTGAAAATGCATGGGCAACTTCTGCCAGACAGCATACTTTTTCACTGCACATGCAATAGGGAGCATGTAGGTTTCTTTTTTTCTCTACAGTCATATTTTCGAAACTTCTGAAAACAGTTCCCTTCCAAGGCAACTCTGGAAGGAAAATTGCTAAATCATGCAAAAAATGCATCTGTAGGCACATTTGTATGTAGGTGGCAACTGATGCCAACAGATAACATGAAGATGAAATAAATAATTGAATGCATATCTGAAAATGTTCACCTCATTTATTTTTGCATAATGATGGAGACCCTCTTTCTTACTGCAGTAAAACCATCAGAAAGAGTGCTGCCAACTTGCCAATCCGTTAATGCAAAATATGAGGTTTCAGTTCCATTTCATTAGCTTATGTTTGGAAAATAAGCCCAAACCTAGAATGGGGCATAACAGCAAGACCTACCCCAGCAAATGTTGTTCTAAAGCAGCCTCTCCTGGTGCCTCTGTCACTCAAGCTACATCTGGATCCCAACACTACCTTTTTCAACCCATGATTTGATAAGATATGGGAGACTTCATGGAGCTATGTAATTGCTTAAAGGGAGGTAGCTGGGACTCTGGTGAAACAAGCCTTGTGACTTAATTCAGGAATGATCTGAAGGCTCTTAAGTATTGCTACAATGCTGGCTGGCCCAAGGGATCTCTGTGCTTTAGTCCATACAGTCTGTTTCATCCACAGTAAAGTAGTATGGCTTTTCCTGTAGAAAGCTGCTTTTCATGGAAAACTTAGATTTTTTTGATCCTGAACTTGAAAGGTTTCTGCTGAAAATCCAAATTGCTTAACTTCAAAATATTGTTGTGCCTCTCTGGAACTGTACTTTGCCTTTCTCATCTCACTGAAGTCCTCTGTAGGACAGGTACTGGTCATAAATACACTTCTCATATTGCAGACAAGGAAAGATGAGGCAGGAAAGTGATATCTTCTGAGAGCTGGAGTTTAGAAAAACAGCCTGCACATGGAGGGGAGTGGGAGCTTAAGCAAACTGTGAGATGCTTCAGCAAAAAAAAAAATGTTTTGGGTTTTAAGGAAAAGTTTGATTTAAAGTAACATATGTACTTTCTCTGAAACTTTTAGTAGGAAAAAAAACCACTTTTCTAATCATCTGTAATCCTCAATTATAATGGAGAAGAGAGCAAGAAAATAAAAACTGCATGTGAGAGTCAGTTTCTTAGTATCTTCTATTCAAAAACACAAGCATACCTAATAAGCATTATGATACTGGTATACAGATATATCTACAAGATAGAAAATAGTTACAAACGAAACAGTTAGGACCTAAAAGCTATGATTTTGTCCATGCATATGTTATAAGTTGCACAGCCAGGGTAGAAGTCTGCAAACTTTTCTCTCCTCTCTGCAGTGAGTTTAAAAAATAAAAAATTAAGAAGTTAATAACATTTGACAAATCAATGGGAAAGTAAACAGAACATCTACAAAATATCTAGAAACCAGTGAGATGTAAATGACAACAGACATTTTCCATTTTTCAGTGAGAAATATGGCTCACTGAAAGAGGCTGGGGGCGGGGGGGGGGAAGGAAAGCAAGTGAAACCTTTTTTTCAAGTCTCCTCTATTCTCCTTTTCATGAATAAGGAGTGAAACAGAACTAAGTGAATCAATATAGTCCTTATTTTGAATTTGTGAAATACTAATCATACCCCTCAAGACAAAGTGGCATGTTTCTTTTGATAGCACACTATTTGATTCTTTGCCTCATTAATGTCTAAGATGCAAGTCCTTCTTTCAAAGCAAAAAGTAATTACTGCAAAAGGTGCTTTTAACAAATTACTGTGCCTTGTAACTGACATTCTCTTTCTATGGTTTAGTGGTAGATATGCTTCTTTTAATACCTACCTGTTAATGGATTTACTGATATCGTGGGTATATTAAAAATCTAGCACATTGAGAAAGGTATTTCTCTTTGTATATAAATTTAGCCAATAGGAAGTTTAGAAAAGTTAGATGATTCATCAGAGCCCTAAAGACTGAAAGAATTTTAAGGCTTCCAGAAGGTTTCATCTTTGGTGCTTATATAACCTCTTCATTCAGTCTTTAGTATTTTTGTCATTACACCATCACAAAAGGCCTATCTCTTACCTAGATAGACCAGTACATGAAGGGAGCTATTTCAGATGCCTCACTCCATTTCCAACTATTTTATTTGTTTCTCCTCATCTTATTTTGGCTTTTCAGTATGCCACCTGAAGTATGCAGCTTCTCTTGCTCATTAGAGAAGGAGTTGGCACCTAATTCAGGACTGAAGATTGTTTTTGGGGAGTCAGACAAGTAAAAGTGAGGTAATGCCATGTGAAGAGTAGTCTCAGTAGAAGCGGCCATGCTTGAAGTCAGGGGAGCTGTGCTGGTAGAACAGGAAATTGAACAGACACATTCATAAACATGGGAATATTTTTCTTTGTAGGACTGGATCCCAAAAATTCATGAATATTTTAGCTCCTGTTGAACACACTGAGAGGAGAAAGCACTCAACATTTTTAAGTTTCAGCCACAGATGGCACTGCACTTTCAAATATTTGTTTAACATCACGCATGAGAAGCACCATCTTTTCCTAAACATAACAAGGTGGGGGCAAGGGTGCTAAGGAAGCTTTCCTACAGGTGAGAGTTCTGTAAAACTGACTGGCTCTGGCCACAGCAAAAGCAACACAAAAGCAGATTTCAGCCATCCAGTTAGCTACCAGCCACGACTCAGAGTCGTTCCCATTAGATCAGGAGAATATAAAATCTGCATGTTGGATACCTGTTCAGACACAGGTAAACCTCGCCCCTTCTTCAAAACTGTTTGCGCATGGCTCCTACTGTTTCCTGCTCTGCACCGTGATCCAGAGAAGCACAGGCATGGACCGCAAGGCAGCTGCTAATAAGACAAGTAAGTTTAAAGATGTCATTAAATAATATTTTTGTGGAATTTACTTGGTATTAAAGACTCTCTAAAAAATGATCACCATCATTTGTACACTCAGAGTCAAGTAGGAAAAATAATAAGGCTTATTATTACTTTTCAAGATTACCTAAACTGTGTGCAGGTAACACGGATTATTTCTGCATCATCATCTGTATTACTAGAGTAAAAATGGGTCTCCGTTCCATCCCTTTAAGTTAATAGAAAGAATTCAAACAACTGTTTTGGTCTTAGTTTTTTCTCTTTCTATTAAAGTGAAATGATGTAGAGATGAAAGTAGCAAAAGCAGGTAGGTGATCAAGTTCAGGTGACTAATGTTTTTAATATGTTGCTTACTCTTGTCCAAAAAAAACACAACCCAAAACAGCCAAACCACCAAATGATAACAAATGTAGTTCTTCTCTCCTTCCCACTGCACAACCCCACCGCCCCCCACCCCTAAGTCATAAATTTCTTAAGCTAAATGTATTTCTGAAAGTGACCCATATGTCTGCTGTGTTGCTGTTTGAAGCAAAACTCTGGAAAGCCAAATAGTGCCCTTGTGTTCACTGATTTGTACTCTTATTTGGATGATAACCTTCAATGCTTATTGTGGACAATTTCAGTTATGCACCCAATCTCTGCCTAAAATTCTGCATCTTTATTGCTTTCAAGATTTTGTCTTCAGTGCTTAAGACCATTAAACCTCTTTTTTTAATTGTGAATTTCACTGAAGAAAAGCCCCAACTTCATTAAACACCATGATGTCATCTGATGGACATTAATATAAGAAATATGCCCTGACAGAATTGCTTAATCATGTGAGGGAAAAGCTCCCCAGTGGCCACATCAGTGGCTCCCCAGCAAGTTCAGTAATAACTCCCACAAGGTCACTGCAGTTATACTGAAGTAATTTAGAACAGAGAAGAAGGCATTCATAAAATTATATATACTCACAGATAATATATGGAGCCTGACTCCACCTTCCTTTGAAGTGTATGGATGCTGCCTGATTTTAAGTGTCTTAGGTGCTTTGAATAACAAAAGAGCCTAGAAGCAGTGGGCCTCTCAGAAGGCAACTCAGTCACCTAAGCAAGCTGAATTAAGGTTAGGCCGTGTCAGCTGGTACCCTCTTCTCCCCTCCAGACTTTTTTTAGGAGTACAGATTAGAGGTAAATACTTCAACATCAAAACAGTAGTGTTTTGTACAAAGGCCAAGACTTACTACATCTAAACAGTGGTGTGGCATCCATCGCTATGCATGCAGCCTAGGAAACCTGCTTGTGCACCAAGCTCTCTTTATGCTTGCTGTACAACAGGAGGAAACAAACCAAACCTTCTGTGCTTTGCCACCACTGCCTCCATGAGACATGGAGAGAATATTTGTTGAAAGCTGACACACGCTTGATGTGATCCGTCTATTGAGTGGGGGTTTTTTGATATTTTTCATTGAGTAATTTACAGCAAAAGGAAGTCTATTTAACCTTTTCTGATTCACAACAGGAAAATAGTTTAATCCCATTGAAGGTGTGGTGATAGTCTTTTATTGCTCCTCATTAGTCTGGACTGAGTATCGAAAGATTATTTTACTTAAGTTATTAAGCAGATAGAGCATAGAAACAAAGATACCCTTTGGAACAAATAGGAAATTGAAGTGAAATGCATTAATATCTTTAATCTTGAAAACCATATCTATGTTTCTCCCTGGTACAGTGAAACCGTGATTTTGTGTTTGGCTAAAGCTGATCAAAGTCTGTGCTGCTGCTGAAAGGGATGGACCTGCCCTCCTCCGCCGCCTCTTCTCAGCCCTGTGTTTCAGCAGCC
>NW_009226182.1:0-4713 GCF_000690835.1 Fulmarus glacialis | reverse complement strand
GTTTGGCTTTTCGGACTCACCACCCCCCGAGGATTGAATTTTTTAGCTGTATCTGTGATCTGATCTGACTTGATGCATGGCCACATGATAGCTAGCGTTGACACAGAAGTTGTCGAAGGAAACGTTCAGCCAAGGTTTGGGAAAGGTGTGGGGAGGGCAGGGGCAGCAGCTTCCTGCTAGGGCCATGCCAGCTTCAATCCTGCCAGAATAGTTTCCATGATGGGCTGCAAGAATTCGCAGTTTACTAACCTGAGCTTGCTACTCAGCTAAGTATTAATAACATCTAACAGGGTAGTCCAGCCTTTTCAGCTGTAGAAAACTGTCTTCTTTTCCCCTCTGCCAGCCAGTCTTGGCTCTTGGCTGTCCGTGCCTGGCCATGCACACACCAAGACACGTGGACACGGCATATTGCAGTCTCCCAGAAGCAGGCTGTTTACCAGCCCTGGGAGGAAAGAGGTGTGGGTCAGCATCGCTGCATGTTCCTGTTGCAGTGTGAGGATAAGAAAAAGGGCTGGACAGAAGTGGCCCCAGACCAGCTCTTTCCTATGGCTGTCAGTGCTCATATGCGTGACCATACCTCTCCATGAGACAGTGCATGTATGGATGAAGAAGGAAAAGTTGACAAAGTAGATATTGCAGTGCTGGATGCAAAACACTCTACAGACTGAGAATGATGCTCTGCAGTGATGCAGCTGTTTTCCTGGCACGTGATCCCAGAAAACAGGTCTGTCAGCAATGGGGAGCCTACAGCTCTTTTAGCCCAGCCTGAAAAATCTGTCATTAACACGACAAGGACAATTGGCATATTTCCACCCTAAATTAAATTAGCAAGCTTAAGACCTCAACTATAAAGGGTGTTATCTTTGAATAGGCTTGCAGCCAACTATGCAAGTAAGAAAACAGATATGTTATTCTTACAGATTACAGAATTTTTAGCTTTATAGATATTCTTAAGAAAACAGATATTTTCAGATATGGAAAATGAACTTGGTAAAGCAGAGAGCTAAGGTAAGTTTTAATAATAAACACACAAATAGTTATTGGTACAGGAGCAATGCTCTGGCTCCCTACCCTTCAAAAACCAGTCCTTGATGTGACGTTTTGGAAAGTGATTCTTCTTTTTCTTTCTTCCCTTCCCAAATGATTCGTCCCTTGCATGGGGATAAAGCAGAGATAAGCTTTAAAAACAGGTCTTCCACCATTTGCTCACTGAAATACCAAATAAAGGAAAGATGCCACCACGTTCTCTGCTCTCTGAGCTTGACACAGACTTTTTCTGAGGGGTGGGGCCTGGGGAAGATATAGGCATCTTGCTCTAGAAACGAGTTCAGGGTTTAGCAACATTTAGTAACCCCCAGGCAGCTGGGGTGGAGAGAGATCTAAGTGGGACCATTTTTTCTGGTTAGCCTGAACAGCTCTCCAGCTAGTCTGGGACTCTCTAGACATTTGAACCTTACAGTGTGAGCAGATGTGTGTCAAACCCAGAGGGGTGGACTCTGCAACCCTCCTAGGAGTGACCCTCCTGATACTGCTCTGCTGAAATCTCTTTTGTGGGCTTCACCCTCCCTCTCCAAAGGTTGAGTTTCCCAAGTAACACTGCTAAGTTTTCACGGTTAGCAAATGTGCAATCAATTGGAAAGCAGAAGCTAAAAGCACAAGACAGGTGCATTGCACTGGGAGTCAAAGGGAGTAGGAGCGATGACAAAACAAATATATATATGGATCATTTTAAGGAAACAAAAGTGAAGCCCTCTTTTAAAGGTAGGCAGTCAGAAGAACTAGGTAAGTAATTCATTTTTTAAAGACTATTTTCACAACTTACAAGGAATGAAACTCTGAAACATAAATTCATACCAAGATTTTTCCTGCATCCATAGAAATCTAGTAATAAATCTTACTTTGCATGGTCAAAGTTAGAACTAGAGACATATCAGAACAGATCTATTAAAAAAAATCTGGAGGACAGATGACAAAATGTCATATATATTTGAGATAAACAGTGTTTGCACAGTTGTAACTTCAGCTATATAGAGATTATCTTCTTCCCATGTACATGAAATAAGTGCAAATAAGTTTATCCTTCTTTCTTTCATCTCTGATAATGCAGTTAAATGACTGATTTATGGGCATAATTATGTTGCTAGACTTGTGGCTATTGTCATTTGTGCCTGAAAATGGAACTACAAAATCTGAAGTCACAGTTACAAATCAGGATGTGTATTATGTTTATATGCAGTAAAAGTAAATGTAAAACATAGGTTTTTAAAGAAGTTTGAATAGTCTTTTCTAAAAATTCAAAGGAATTGAAATTAAAAATCTACTTTAAATTTCCAGAAGATAGGACATTTCCCAAGTGTTACTTTTTATTCCATCTGAGGAGTTGAGGAAATTCTGGCAGCTGCTACAGAAGCTGCTTTGGGCACTGTGTGTCTGCTTTTCCAAAGACTATTAGATTTGCCAGTGTCTTTGTAGGCCAGCACTAACAGCATTCTCAAGTTGCTTTTTTGTTGTTGTTTACATTTTGTTGTTTTGGTGAAGAAAGTGCTTGGTTGCTTACCCTAACATTTTGCAGTCGGAAAACACTAAGAGCAAAGGAAATATAACTATCCAGTAAGGGCTGTGGTACCATTGCGACAGAGGAAAAGTAATGCTTGATTCGGTTACTTTTATTATCCTAAAAGCCAAGTGACATTAACTGTGTTCCTTACCCACATTGTGAAAACAGAACCTAAAGTTACATCAAATGTAATTATTTGATAAAAGCCCATGTAAATCAATCCTGTCTGTGTAAACACCAAGACAGCAAAGCTTTTCCAAAACTATTCATGTATTACTGACTTTCAGAATTGCTGGTCTGTTATTTTAAGCATTAGCTCAGCCTGGATGTTAAGCAAAGCCCAGGACTTAGCGTCTGTTCTTATTAAAATAACAGTTTTATTAATAAGAAGAACAGGAAAATAGCCCACAGGCCAGTGTCTGTCTGTCTCAATATCCTGTGACTGCCCCTTGTCTGTAGTCTACCCTTAGCAATGACCATAATGCAGGAAAACCCTGTGATACTTCCCCCAGCATAATCCTCCAGCTTCCAGCAACCTGCAGCTTGGTGACTTCTCAAACCACAGGTTGTATCAGTGTGTTTAACCTCTCCCCTTCCCTCCTCTGCCTCACAGCTAGGAATCAGATTCAGGACAACATACAGGTAAACCAGTTGCTCTACCACAGAACAACAATCCTTGTGGTCCAGGCTACCCTGGCTTGCCAGGTGCAGCAGTCTCACCTGAGATTTTGGGGGTTGGTGGTTATTTTTTTCAGTGCTTTTTCAAATACGTCTGATGTTCTTTTCAACATCAGTGCTATGTGAGACCAAAAAGTTACTTTCATAGTCAAATAACAGATCCTATCTTCAGTTCGATCAGATGGGGGACTAATCTCACAAGTATGGAAGTCCTAATAACAATGTTTTTTTCTTATACTTCTCCCTCCACCTTCTCCCCCATCTTGATGGTATTTCTGCAGATGAAGACACTAATTCTAAACCTAGAGATACAAGTAAAATACACATCTGCAGTCTCCAGCAAGGTGATGAGGAGAAATAGAGAAAGACTCGCACTGAGAGCTTTGTGAATTATTTTGCAAATACCTATGCATCAGGTAAGGCTAAATTCAAACAATCTTACCATTTGTAATTACTGCATCTTTCTTAGATGTTGCTGAGAACACACCTTCTTTGCCTGTTCTCTCAGGAAGATCTCACAGGCCTTAAGAGCATGCTGTGGAGCTGCTGTGGCAGGGTCCTTAGGGACCAGCACCACGCGTGACAGAGGAGGAAGAGCGAAGGACACTGAGCATGAAGATACCCTTTCCCCAACTTCTGTCTCTGTGCATTGTCACTCTTTGCTGTTCTCTCAGTCTCTTTTCATCATTGCTATGTGTTCTTCCTCTTCAAAACTTACCTAGAAATAAAATTTCCATTCTTCTCATCAGGCAAAATCTGAGAGAAGAGTGTTTGTTGAAGTTGCTGCCTCAGTCGGAGAGGCTGAAAACTGCTGGTGGTGTGGGTTTCTAAAGCAGTTGTGCATTGCCCGACTGTGTCTCTCTTCCTCATTGCCCTGTAAATATGATGAAATGCATTTTCAGAACCATGCTGAGGAAGGAAGGATGTTCACATTCTGTGTTCTCCACTTCTTCCCTTGAAAGTACAGAGGTGCCTGTGGCAGCGACCTCTCCAGAGCAGTGTGAAGATTTATGGATAAAGTCTCCCTTTCTTGCTGGGAGATATGTTCTGTCGTTGTTACTGGAAGGAGGAGTTGAGAAGGAGCAGTACGCTGCTGTGTCCTGGGAATTGCTGCAAAGTGAGCTAATGCTTCCCTTCTCACTCTTCTTTATTTTACCCACTGGCAGATGGCTACTCAGCAAGCCGTCTCATGAGCCAGGCTTGTACTCTGAGGCACTTCTTGTGCCAGAAGCAAGAAGTACAACATAATTGTGAATGTTGCAAAAACATTCATATGCTAAGGCCTGATGTTCTTAACCATGTTTTTCCCTTTCCTCACTGTTTTGTTATACCCCCATTCCTGTTTGTCTTGGAAATGGATATACAGGGAAAAACTCAGCAGAAAGTTGATAGTCACTAAAACAAGTCTCTCACCAGCCTGACTGAGCTGATAAGGCTTAACACTGATTCACATGTGTTGTGGTTTAACCTGGCAGGCA
>NW_009226181.1:33427-40561 GCF_000690835.1 Fulmarus glacialis | reverse complement strand
TGCAGCGGGGGGAG
Source organism: Fulmarus glacialis (assembly GCF_000690835.1). NCBI lineage: Eukaryota > Metazoa > Chordata > Aves > Procellariiformes > Procellariidae > Fulmarus > Fulmarus glacialis. The sequence continues at coordinate 40,547 of NW_009226181.1, read as the reverse complement.
GATGGAGGGAGCGGGAATATCGGCCGGAGCGATTTTAATTGAGCGGCGATGCGTTAGTAACATCTTCCGTGCGGGAGGAGCCAGGCTCTTCTTGCGGGCGTTGGGCATCGCTGTCCTGCAGTGCTTCTTCCAGCGCATCTCTGAAATGTCGTGGGAAAGGCTTTATTTATTGCTCTTACAGTCGGAGAAAGCCTCTGGCAGAGAGGGGGCCCTAGGTAGGATTTGTGCATCAGGGGTGCTAACAGCATCTTTGGGGGTTAATTATGCAGGCGGCTAAAATAAAGGTAGCAGAGCGCTCTGGAGTTTCATTTTGGCTCTGGGGGAAGTTAAAGCTCAAATTAGCAGTACCTGGCGTTTTGTCGTATGACTTTTCCTTTAAGGGACTGCAGAAAGTCATTCACTTCAGCACCTGTATAAGGACCACTAGCCTCGGTCTCCATTGCTCAGAAACAAACTTGCTGGCAGATACTACTTTTTCTTTACATTTATTGATTTCCAACCTCATGAATGTCCCAGTGAATGCAGGGAAGAATATTCTCTGAAAATTGAATTCCTAAAATCAGGAAAAATCACATTAAATGCGTCAGGATGAGATATTCACTAAGGAGGTATATAACTGTGATGCTTTCAATGCATGCCCTTTCTTGTGCTTTCTTAGCCCAGTTCATCTATATTGATTATGTCAGGGCTATCTACGTGGTTATAGTTGAGCATGTATTTAAACAAGTTGCTGAACTGGGGCCTTAAGGTATATGCATTTGTGTCCTCAGAAGGGGAGAAATGTTCTGAGCAGGGGCTTTGGTCAGTGAGATAGTTAATAGTAGTGAAATGTTGCCAACTGCCTGATTTAGTGGAATTGCGCTGATAGTTTTCTGTCTTTCCTGATAATGCTGCAGAGGAATAGCAGAGGGCAAAGGCTTTAGAGGGTTCTTCTAGGTGTTTTGTTACATAAAACCAAGTTTGTCAAATGCACAAGGTTCTTTCAGTGTTATAAATAAGAAGATAAAACGTAAGGCAAGATGAAGGACTCTTTTGTCTTTGCTTTCTTGAATATATTATGGGGAAGGGCTTTTTTCCTAGCAGTACCTTCAGTACCATTAGAGTTCAGTTTGCAGGTAACTTCTCTACAGTCAGCCCTTAGAAGAACTAGAATTGTAGCAGTGATTAAAAAGATATAGTCCCTTCAGGAATGTTATTCCTGAGGAATTATTGATCTTTTCATGTACATTAAAAAAAATATATTTTTAACATTTCAGCCTTTCTCTTAAGTCTGTAGGAGGCACAGGGCATGGTTTGATTGGTGGCTGTCTTTCTGCAAGCTTGTTTTTTGGCTTGTTTATTTTTTCCATGCTTGAAATATATTAGGTATCATTTGCAAAGCTGGTTTTTTAGCTACTCATAAGTGCTGACTTTGATCTTATATGTATAAGATCAGCTGAAAAAATCCCCAAACACTTTCTAAACTGAATGGAAATCAAATTACCTGTCCTGGAAACCCAGCTACCTCTGAGGTGAAACATATCAAGGAGCTAAAGGGGTACAGTTGTGTGCGTATGGGACATAAAGTTGTGGCAAAGAAGAATTTGCCCCTGTGGCGGATGTGGCAGAAGGGTTTGAGTGCTGGGTTATGGTCTCTTCTTGTATGTTGTGTGGAACGTGTTGGCATCCTGCATTCACGAAACCAAAGGTGTCCAAAGGCACCTTTGCTCTCAGAGAGGCGTTTCACACCTTGTCACTATTGCCGTGTAGTTTTGGCAGGCGGCTCCGCTTACCTCCTGATCGCTGGTCCGTCTTCCTGGAGCTGTGGGTTTCCTGCCCAAGGGCTCATAGGAGAAGACGTTTAAAGTCTACAGCTTCCCATTGGCAATATGGTTTGGAGTCCCAGGCCCTTCCTCCAGGGAGTCTGCTCTGCGCACGAAGGGTGCTTGTCAAAAAGGACTTGAAGGATTAGGAGAGGGCAAAGCAGACTCATCTCTGCTTGAAGTGCCGAACAGGGTTGAAGGGGACAGGGGATGGAGGGGGATAATGAGATAAGACCAAGGGGGGATGTATCTCTGGCTGGTTGTTCTTCTCAAAGATATTCCTGATGCATTTTTCAGGAGGGGGTCAAGGTAGAAGCCTAAAGTTCAGAGACCTGAACACACTGTTTTGTTTGAGCTGGAAGCAGTGACTTTCCCCAAACTCTGTGGGACTTCACCATTGCATTCACCTACAGTGGACTCATAACCATGCAGCAGGACCTCAAATTGCATCCTCCGAGCTCCTTTAAAGCATTGTAGGACCATTGGCCTCACAAGGCTTTGGTTCAAGTCAGTTTGAGCCATTAACACCAGGGGTGCAGATCCTGTCCTGGAGCAAAAGCGTCCTATCCTTTGAGGTTTGCAGCTCGTGGTGGTTCCTCGGTGATATCTTTGAAACCTTGTTGGGGGATGCTACTGTTGTCCTGTCTGCAGAGAAATGCCCGCTGGGAAATGATCAGGATGTTTACATGAGGCAAACAGGGACATGAGGGTGGGCATGAGGGAACGACACATGATGGACTCACAGCTCTGCAGGGACGGGCATGACATTGCTGTGAATGCAGACTGACAGGTCTCTTCCTGGGATGTCCTAGTGCCATGGGACGTGCCGGAGCCTGAAGTGTGTCAGGGACCAGCCAGGTCAGCCAACAGGCCTGGACAGAGCAATAGCAGCGTTTACTGGGTCCAACAGAGAGCCAGTGCGGTGAGGTGGGAGAGGCAGCCAGCTTCTCTGGGACGCGCTGGAGGATGAGTGTTGAGCTTGCCAGAGACTTTCCAGTGAAATATTAATGCTGTAAATTTTCAGTTCATTCAAAATGTCTACAAGCCTGTGCCAGTTCTGTTGGTGCTTTCCTCAGTGAAGGTTTTCTGCATCCCAGGCAGAGATTCTTCTCAGTCTCAAAGCGAGGAACCACTCCAACTCCTCGGAGATATCCAGTAGCCTGTGGATGATTTTCTTTCTAGTAATATGGGAAGCTCAAGTTAAAAATCCTGAGCTGAGCAGGGTCTCCAAGATGGGCTTCTCTTCAGAGCTGCGTCTAGTAGCTGGGCTGTTGGAGGGCCTGCCTGCGGTTGTCTTGCAGGAGAGCTGATCTTCCTTGTAGAGCTAATTAAACAGGCATTGAAGCAGGGAGCTGAACCGGGATCTCCTGCAGCCTCTCACCCACACTTTCTTGGGCAAGACCTGTCTCCGAGCTGCGAAGGTCTGGTGATTCCATGGCCAGGGTTAGACCTTTGGCCCATCTGCAGGTTTGATGGGGTTGGAAGTTGGCTCCTTGGGTCTCGTGTGGCTGTAGCCATCGCTGCGTGTCTGGGGCTGGCAGCCATTTCAGAGACGTTGTGCACTAACCAAGTGCTGTGTAACAGAGGTACGGCACCCGAGGCCTGGAGCCAGCACAAACGTCTCCGTTACTTAATGGTTTGCTCTTGTTTCTAAAACCAAATCGTTGTCCCTGGCACCATTCTTGTTGACTTCCAAAGGGTATGAATTTGGCACTTCATTCACATTCATTTCTTTATTTTTTTTCTGCTCCTACTTAAAATAACGGCAGATCGATATATTGAGTTTATGTGGCTTATTTGATCCTAAAAGTCACTGTCCGGTTCTAAGTGGAGTTGTGGGCAATGGAAGCCACAACCTGACCTTTCCTACACAAGAAAACGTAACAAATGAGTTACAATGCAGTTCATGGATGTCAGATCTCACCTGTAAATCATGGCTTTTTTGAACAACACTAATGCATGTTTATGGGAGCGATCTTTGTTTTGAAGGCATAAATTAAGTGCCCTGCGGCGCAAAATACCTAAACACGTTCATTACTCTCACCCTTGGTACAGCTACTACTATCATCTTGCTTGGAGGATAATGGAGGAGGATAATATAAGGAGGAATATATGGAGAAATGTAACCTGGCGTGGCAGGATCTCAGAGAAAATCTTAATTAACTCAGTTCTTTGCATCATGCACTTATTCATAATTTAATGATATGACTCCTACTTTCTTAGAAATTCTTTTTCATTCTCAAGCACCCTTTTCACAGATCTATTTAAAAACGCACCTGCCAACCATATGCTTGTAAAAAGGCTCCAGCAGCGTAGACAGGAAATTCCAAATTCTTAACACAAATTAAATGTTGCCTGGTAATTACCAGGGACAAGAAGAGTACGCTTGATGCAGTTATGCGATAATTAGCGAGTTTGGCAATAAATTTTGCTTTTCCAATCTGTCTGTCATTCCCCTCGACGTTCTAGCCCTCTGTTCGCTGCTAAGTCATAATTTCACTCCGCAGCTTGTAATGCTGAACACAATATATAGTATTAAAGTTTGTAATAAGTGGCCCTCCAAGGTGCACGGCTGACCTCCTGCCTGTGCCAAAGGGAAGTGGGACTGGACAATTCTCCCGCAGTTAGGTCCCGTATCTCGAAACCACTTAACAATGTCTCCCCTCCTGTTTTGAAAATAAGAAAAGTCTATCAGGGCAATCAGAAAAAAATACTAAGATCTGAACGATTTCCCCTTTTCAAAGCATATGAAAGCCGTTGTTGGATCTGCCACGTCCCCGGGTTGAATGTCGTCTCTGTTTCCTTGCAGGCGTCTTTCCCAGGGAACCTGCACTTAGTGATGGTTCTTCGTCCCACGGGGTTTTTTCAGCGCACCTTCACTGACATTGGATTTCGGTTCAGTCAGGAGGATTTTCTACTCAAGTTACCGGTACGAGCGTGCAGAGGTGCTGTGCCTGTGCGTGGTCGGAGGCTGCCCGCGCACCTCGGGTCGGGAGGGTGACAGTGTCGCACTCTGCAGGCACCTATGAGAAGAGTCACTGGGTGTCTCTGCCAGTACTGCCCTATTTACACCAAATTTCTCTCCACCGAATCTCTCCTGTAGCATTTTTCATCTTTGTGCGCAGTTTGCTCCCCACAGAGCGTGTCCATGGTAGCGGGTGGTGGGCTTCTCAACCTGTCCTCATCCCCCACGTAGGCTGCATGCCTCTGTGGAGGATAAAACCATGCTCGGGAATTTGTTTGATGTCTGAAAAGTCGAAAGACACGTCTAGTGAAGCTTTTACTATGAATTCCACCCATAATCGCCATTTTCATCTCAATGTAAACTCCATACTAACATCATGTTGGTATTTGTTTCTATAATAGTAACTGAAATCGTTTCATATTCTCAAGTCAAAGTTTCCAAGACTTGTAAAGCCACCTTGATTATAGGACATAATGAGAATAATTAAGAGAAGAAAAGTATATTTATGGAATCTAAGACTGAGGCAATTGCAAACCCACAAAACAAGCCAATGTTTTCCTTTAGGAAATAATACGATTTTCACAAACTTTGCATTTTTCACTCTAAAATTATTGTCATTTGCACAGTTTTGAAAATTCATGACTTATCCCAGGGCAGATCAAGACACACAAAAACTCATGAGTATATATTTATGTGAAATCGGCCAATGAGTCATAACTTATTAAAATGCATGTATTTTTTCCAGATTACTGGTCACCCTTGCAAAAAACTGCATTACTTTTGCTTTCGGCTCTGTTCTGCAGTCAGATACTGCAGCATCTTACTGGGCTTTGCATTTAAGGAAGAAAGCACCTGGGAGATCAGGGTTGGCTTACAAAAATGGTCAAATACATCAAATAAAAGCCATGTTAAGCCATAAGCGTAAGAAGACGACCATGCTGTAGAACAATATTTAGAGCAAACCCAATTTCTAGATACATAAAAGATTTGTAGGCTTGATCTGTGTATGACTTAGGTAGAAGTGATGATCAACCAGCTAACAGAGTTGCCTTGTTTGTAGGTTGTTATGCTGAGCTCGGTGAGCGACCTGCTGACATACATTGATGAACAGCAATTAACCCCGGAGTTTGGAGGCACCCTGGAGTACTGCCACAGCGAGTGGGTCATCTTCAGGACTGTACGTACCGGGGCTGAGCACTGGGCTCTTGGGTGTTTGGGATCGATTGAGGAAGGTTTTCTGTAAGGCAATGAGCAACGGGTAGCTGAAAGTAACCCCTGAAGCCAGCTACATTTCCTCGATCAGATTTGCAAAGGAGTCAAGTGACGTTAGGCACTTGATGGGTTTAGAAGGGAATTGGATGATTATCTCCCTCAGGTTCCTTTTGGTACTGCTTCCGAAAGATCTGTCTTCTTAAGTCTTTATTAAAATTCCCTTAATAGTAGATACAAAATAGGCTTTTTTTTTTTTAAAAACGGTTGCTTTGTGTGATTAATATCACAAATGTGTGATAGGGCAATGAGACTGCTCCCTGCATACTGACTGAATGCAGAGAATTCAGGAAATTTCCTACTTTTTTTTTTTCTTTGCAAGAATTTTCCTTTAATATTGCCAGGAATCAGGCATTTAATTCCCTGAGCTGTGCCTTGCTGTGTGTTTCGATGCTTCCTGTACACTCTTAGTTTTCGCGGGGACTTTGTCTCCCAGATTAATGGCGGGTTGGATTCCCAATTACCTTCCCAACAAATCAAAGCACTAATGAAAAATGTACCAGACATCCTAGTGCCCCTTCTCCTGCAACATTATCCATACCAGCAGATGTGGACTTCAGTATAAAGACAAAAGCACAAGACATTGTAGCTGGAATAACTCAAGCTATTGCTTGTGCCATTAACTTTGTGCCAGCTTAACACTGATGCATTGCCAAATTAATGAATTTTTTAAATTTTTGGCTCTTAGTTTTGTTCTTTTGCACGATGTGTTAAAGCGATAACGGCATAGCTCTCACACTTGGAAGCAAAAATGACAAAATGAATGACAAAAAATGTTAGGGTTAATCTAAGAAAAGGATGAGTTTCTAGACCATAGCAGCATATGGTAGATAAGTGTCCATGTGAAGAACCTCTCTCAAAATGCCCTTGTAGTGTGCTCATAAAACATTTCCTGGAGAATACATGCTGTTTAAAGAAAATGTAAACGCAATCTGTTACATTTGAGTTTATTACTCCGCTCCCAAGAGCAGAGCTGGAGTTTTTTGTGTGTCCTCCAAGGGACAAGGTTTCAAGCCTCAGCAAGGCTGTCCCCTCTGCTTTTTTGGTGATTCGCTGCCAGCTGAGCAGGAGACCGGCAGCTCCT
>NW_009226181.1:17793-33378 GCF_000690835.1 Fulmarus glacialis | reverse complement strand
CCTCCTGCAACCGGTGGGAAGATCAGAGCAAAGAGCGGGGCCAGGAGAGCCCCACCTCACCCCGTGGCTGTCTGGCGTCCAGAGCTCCCAGTGGCTGTCTGGGATGAGCTGGGGAGGTACCAGCAGCACTCATTTCCATCCCACTGTCTCCAGTTTGTCTCCAGCACAATGCTTAGCCTCCCTCCTTTGTCCTCTTGGTGAAGCTGTGGATGAGGTGGCCGTGGTGCCAGACTGCCTTGTAACCCACCATTTGGGCTTGCAAAGCTGGAAACGTCCATCACCAAGAAGCCAAACACATCTCCAAAGCCTTACTGCCTGGAGGTGGTTCATAGTGTGGGTTAACCAGAGGAGAAGGAAGATAGAAGAGGAATTACAGGAATATGTGAGATGGATCCTATGGTGGCTTCAGCTATAGACCTCCGGTATGTGCTAGGAAAAATCTCAGAGTGCACAAGAACAAGGAGCAGAAAACAAAGCGTGAGGTATCTCTGCCCAGTATTATCCTTATTTAAGTCCCTGTTGTGGATTCAAACTGCACTAAAAGCCACCTGGCCACGTGTTGGTGGCCACTAGCTAATGCACCGCAGCATCCATCAGCTCCGTCTCCAGTGGACATCCCACCCACCTCTCCAGAAAGCTGTTGGGCTCCTCCGCAGATCTCAGCCTTGGCTTTTTGCACTCTCTTAATGAGCTGTAGGAATATCCTGAATCCCAAGCTGATTGCAATTATCGTCTCCCACCAGGCAATAGAGAGTTTTGCACTAACCGTGAAGGAGATTGCACAGATGTTACAATCCTTTGGCACGGAGCTGGCAGAGACCGAGCTACCAGATGACATGTATTCAATCGAGCGCATCCTGGCCCTGCGCACAGAAAAGTACTACCAGCTCAAGGTATGTCTCAGCAGCAGCTCCGCCCCGCGTTTCCAGCCCCTGTTTGCGCAGCAAGATGGGATTTCTGGGGTTGGACTGCCTGTTTGTTCGGTGCCCACTCCTTCTTCCCTCCCATGCATGTGTATGTGTTGACAGACAAAATAAAACACAGCATGACTGTTTCTGTATGTTACCCTTACATTTGCCATCCACTCAAGGAAATTACCCTGCCAGCATCCAGCAAACTGTCTCAGCTGCCGCCTCCTTACTGGCTGCAGAAGGTGGTGTCTACGGTGTGCTCCTCCCGCGGGCTTTGCGCGTCTGGCTGGCAGGCGGGTGGGTGGGAGGCTTCGTCACCTGTGGGTTCGTTCCCTCCGCTTCACCCCCACGGCTGGAGGAAGCTGCACGCAAAGATCGTCAGCGGGTCTGGAGGGATGGTTTGTCCCCTGGTCCCTCTGCCTGATGCGGCTTCGCCGGGGGGACGTGGGGAACTGTGCTGGAGAGCATCCAAGGTGACGATTTCTTGTGAGCGTGTGGTACAGAGCATTCATCATGAGATCCCTGTCTTCATGTGAGCCTTCATGCTTCATCTTAAACAACGTTTGTGTCTTTAATATTTTAACATTTTTTTTTCAACTGTCTGTGATTGCGATTACAATGATTATGGGAGGTAGCGGAAGCTTTAGTGCAGCCAGCTGCTGCTATATCAAGCTGTTGTCTTTGCTGCTCCTGCATCTTTCTGGGGACAGCACAGGCCCGTCCCCAAACCCTCACTTCAGAAACGGTTCCTACGTTAATAGCCGTGCTGTGCGGCTGAAGAATGAGCTCCTTTGCTTTATGGCAGGATTTGTTTACATAAGTCCGAGAAGTGTATCTATTTCCATTTATAATCATTTGTCATTCACGAGACAGTGAGCTCCTGAAGGCTGCCTGCACGAAATAGGCAAAATGACATCCGAAGGGTGCTGTGTGTAGGCATAAATGTATGTGCGTGTGTATAGAAAGTATCATTATAGATGCTGCCAATAGTCCTTTATTTCTTCTCTGAAAATGAAGAGAGCTGTAGTATAAAACAGCAGCCACATATGTTGCACTCTGACTTACTGACTTAAACTTCATGCTTAGGACTATAGCCAAAGTGTAGGGGGCAAATATCAGCTACATGATGTAGTCCTGTATATAAACCAGTCAGTAATACACACTTTCCTCTGTGGAGAAATAAAACACGTCATGTGTTTTCATTTGCATATAAAGCACAGCAGCACTCAGTACAAGACATCTGTTGCTTTTAATGTCTTGTCTATTAATTTCAAATATCAAAACCACTCGTTGGCTTTTGACTGAAATGAAGTCTGTTGGCTTTTTTCTTTTGTTCCTTCTAAGATCATGAAAGATGAAAGCAGATGAGAAACTGTGCGCAGATTGTGGTGACAGCAAGTCATGGGATCCTTGTCTCTCTCATGACAACCCCAAGATTGGTACAGCTGATTCCTGAATTCAAATAATGAGTCGATCAAAATAATTTGTGTAGCTGTGATACTGAGCAGAACCTGGTTGCAAACACAATGAAAAACTGACAGAAATTAATTAAACAGAGTAACTAAGAAATTAACCTCTTTGATATACCGAATTGGAAAAAATCAAGTTAACACCTGTTTGACAGTCAGGCTACTTTGTTGTACGTATAATGAAAGGCTTTCAATCAAAAGGGGAACGCAGGGCTCTGAAGAGTGAGATGTAAGAGGATGAAATAACAGCCACCTGCAGTCTAAAGCATGCTGCGTAATTCCTCTTCCCTTTTGAGTCTTCTGGATGTGGTAGTATCAAAAGGAGATGGGGTTTTTTCCCTTGCGGTCATCTTCCGTGATGTTTTAGTGAAAGGGATGCAAACCAGCAGCAGACACTTTGTGTGTGGGAGAGGAGAAGCTCCTGCAGCCGTGTCCTTCTGCTCTTGGGCTGCTGCCCTGAAGATGCTGTTATGTTTACGTTGCTGTGAGCTATCTGGGGCAGGCAGATGTTGAAGCAAGTCTGTGCTTTCTGCCTCTTCTCCCTAAAGTGGTTTTGCCATTGTTTCTCTTGCAATAGAAATCTGGCTGTCTCCTAGGATGGGCTCTTACTCCCCCAAGAGCTGGCTTTCCAATGGAGCCGTGCACAGGCCTCTCCTTCAGGGCTTCTTCCAGCTCAGTTCATCAGCCACATCTATGTTCTCCTTCCTTCTCACCTCTGTGTTTGGTCTCTTTTTTTCTGAACATAATTGACTAAGTGCACCTGTTTACTTTGGGGCTGAGCCCAACACAGCACAAAGCACCTCAGCTGATGTTAATGAACACACCAAGGGTTTAAATTTTTCTTAAGTGGAGGTTACATTGAAAGTGCTGACTTGCCTCTAGATGTAGAGGCTCTCCTAAGTGGTGCCACGTGCTCTCAGTCCCAGCTTTGTCCCACTGTGGGATGCTCTTCCTACAACCCCGTGATGACCTTGATGGAGAAGCACAGCCTCCAAGCTGCAGAAATACGTGCTTGAATACATGAACTTGTAGATAGATATCTAATACAAACCCGCCTGCTCACCAAGAGAGACTCATGGTAGTGCTGTCCTCCTGCCTCTTGAATCATTTTGTGGCCTGATGTTTTCATGTGTGCCAGTTTCCACCCAGCCTGGCGACCAATCCATGGTTCAGCCTCCTCCAGCTCCAGGGACTAACCCCACGTTAAGGGGGCTAAAACATCTGCTGGGAGTCCTTTGGCATGATGGATACTGGTGCTTCATTTTGTACGGGGAAACGAAGGCAGGAGAAACATGAAATGACTTATCCTTACCTCACAAAAAGTAGCCTGAATCAGAAATGGTTTGCATTATACAGGAGGATATTACAGCAGTCACAAAAGAGGGAAACTTGCTTTTGAGCAGTTTTGAAGAGCCAGACTCCAGGGGATGCAGTCAGGACCAACACCGCGAGAGGCCTGGGGACTGGGAGACCGTGAATCGGTGAGTACACTATGTTCCCCATTTGCCTGATTTTTGAGTGGAAACACTCAAGTTATGTAAGCGTAGATGTGTTGTTTAAGTCACCTGTCAAACAGGTGAAGACAAAGATACCAGAGTTTTACTCCAGACCCATCAAATTGCTGGGTGACTTCTGTCACATGGCTTTGACCTGCTCTGATTTTTTCCCCCACTGATACGATGACGCTGTGGAGCAGATGCAGGGTTCTCCCATGCCAGGATCCCAGGTATTATTCAGATAAATGGAGATAGCAACAACTGTTTCAACACAGGTGCTGTCGTCTGCAGTGATGGTTTCATTGAAGTTCTCTCTCAGATCTTCACAAGTCATATATACACATCCGTTGGCTTGGGTCCAGAAGACCTGAATAAGTGATCTCTAGGGCTTGTCCATCTCTGCTTGTCCTCTCTTTGCAAATTGTTCCAATCCTGTCCTTTATCTGTGTTCAAGGTTACTTGGTCAGCTGCATGAGATGGAGACTGCTTTTGATGGCTTCTGGGAAAAACATCAGTTAAAAATGGAGCAATACTTACAACTGTGGAAGTTTGAGCAAAGTTTTCAAGAGGTATGATCAGATGCACTTCTGTTGGCAGAAGGAAGAGTTGGAGACGAAAAGGAGGGGAGAGGAGAGAAGTTTTTATGCTTTTTATTTTGAGAGTGTTTAATTTATGCTGCTGTTCCTTGACTCTGGCAGGTCTAGCTAGCTTGCAGAGACCATAGTGCTTCCTCATTCTGAGCTAATTTAGGTATCACTGCCCTGCAGTCACATAGATTTTGCTGATAGAAGCATCTTTGAATTTAGAAATTAGTTCTTGGACACTAGTTTTATTATTGGATTTAGCAGTCTTAGCTAAAGTGTGATTAATTTTGGTCTGAGAATGATTTTCTGCCTGTGCTTTGTATCCTTTTGCAGCAGTCTTCTTCTTTGTGTCTAGGTCAAGAATGCCATTGAATTTTTAACGGGTCAGCAAGCGGAGCTGCCCGACACTGGCGACAGTGTCCCCCAAGTAAAACAGAGGCTCAAGGACTTGGGTCATTTCGATGGTATGGCTCAGGTGAGATAATCTTTCACAGGAAGAGGCACTAATGAAACACAAGAGGCACGTTCTGTATTTGTGGTAGGAGGTGTTTTCTGAAATTACCTGGTTCTGGTGTAATTCGTTAGTAAGTGGCTGCACAAAAGGATTGATTTCATGTCTTTGCTCTGCGCAGCAATGCTGTGATCACTCTGAAAGCCAGGAACAGGGTATTTAATTATCATACTTAAAAATAAATTGCTGAGCCACCAAGAAAATCCAGAACCGATAAATGTCTGAACATAGGGGAGGCGTGGGAGTTAATGAGCTGGAAGAAGAATTATTTATATGTTAAGTGCTTTAGCAATGCTAATAGGCAGAGACTTGTTACCAGGCACATGGAGAGGCAAAAAAGTTGCTATCCTGACGTGTCTGTGATTTGAACGTAACATATGGATGAAGACTAAGAGATGTAGGGGAAAGAAGAGTGAGGAGAGATGATTCACAGGAGCCCAACCGAAGATGTGACTTCGGTAAAGGGATGTGCTTGGCAAGTGGGCCACGGTCAGTGGAGAAATCCTGAGGGATCCAGACACAATCCCCAGAGGCTTCTTTGAAAATAAGAGTCCTAGGGGAAAGGTCTAAGGTTTTTTGGCCATTTGGAAGAAATGTTTTTGGGGAGAGGGAGAAGGAACAAAAGGCCAGGCAGGCAGGGTGCAACAGGGAAGCAGTCCCAGCAGAAAGCCAACCCTGGAGAAGACGTAACCATTACACTGACCAAGATGTGCAAACAAGATAGCATGTTCTTTGCACTAAGCTTTGCTGCAAAGAGCCTGGTTTATTTTCACCATAAACCTTAACTGCTCAAATTCCCTTTCATGCTTATGAGCATAGTGTGCCTAAACTGGATATCAGCTGCAGTTTTTTTTAGAGTGCAGTTCCTGGAGACGGCAGCAATACATTGCCAGCAGCCATTCACAGCATTGCTAGTTTGGTGAAATACTGTTTTCTTCTTCGTCCTCCTTTTGGATAGCAAAAGTTTTTTTTCCCAGATGATGGGTGCCATTTTATCCTGCGTAAGCCACCCATTCTGGCTACTCCTAATGGCAGTCATCTCCATGTGTACCTGAAATCTGGTAAGACAAGAAAGTGCATGTTGTTACATGTAGATATTCTGGTATTATTTCGGTAAGTGTGCAATCCGTTCTCTTCCTTTCACTGAAGGATCTGATAGGGAAGGCTCAGGTGGTGATACTACATGGACACCAGCTAGCAGCAAATCATCACTACGCGCTCAACTTAATTTGCCAGCAATGCAACGAGCTGCGGCACCATTCTGATGTCTTGTCTGATGAGATCAAAAGGAAGCAGATGCGGCTGCAGAAGACCTTGGATCTTCATACGCGCCTTCAGCAGGTAGAGTTCAGAGACATGGTGCTCTGAGAAGTAAATAGTTAGCTTCTCCATGGGGTTAGCCTCTCCGCTTCTTAGCTGGAAGCATCTGGAATTTGCAGCTTTGCTTCAACGGTTCATGGTAGGAAAGTGTTCCCAGAGGCTGGAGGAGTGCTTCTCACCTCACTTAGCTGGTTAAGTTAGCAAACAGGTATCTGCTGGTGCTGTGAACAGTCAGCAGAAAGAGGTGGGCGTCTCCAGGGGACAATTCAGAACACCAAAGTTCAGCTGCTGCTGTTGCTCATGCTTTCATGGTGCATCCATTTATTAATTGACTTTTGAGGTTTTCATACCCAATGCAATAGAGGTAATGCTTTCAGATAAACTCCAGCCTTTTTTTGTTAGTGATTTATTAAGAATGAACATAGCTGGCTGTAAAATAAGGTGACAGATTGGTAGATAGGCGCAGCTGCTGTGTGCTAGCATGGAAGTGGAGTCATGTGGCTCCAATGCTCGTTGATATCTTAATCAACGTCAAAAATTCATTTAGGGAAGTTCATGCTAATTAGGCCAGAAGTCACGCGACTGTAATATGCTTGAGGCCATTAAGAGAAGCAGCAAAGTTTGACCCTGTTCCATTTCACTGTTTTGGGGGACTAGGGAGCTTGGGTATTTTTTTCTCTGTATGCTCCACTTCAGTATTGCATTAATCTGTGGGGACGGACAATTCCTCGGCAGCCTCTCAGCGGCAGGGCAGTGTCCTCTCCTGGGCTCCTTGCAGTCCTGGTTGGTGCTGGTGGTCTAGCCCATGAGCTCTGCTGGAGCACACCGTGGTCCTGCTCTCCGCAGCTTTCCTTCCCATTCACGGCACTGGAGGTCCTCTGTCATTCTTGGCTGCAGCATTTTCTCACGCCTGTGCACACCACAGTGTGCGAGTGCCAACTGAACCCCGTTACCTGTGCATGTTAAATGTACAACTTTAAACTGCAATCTAAAATCCTTATTCTTTTTAAAACATGAATGCAATTACTTTGATCGTTTCTCGCAGTTCAGGTCTGCACTGAGCCAGGCACGTATCTCAAGAAACGCGCCTGTGTCGTTGTTAACTCCGTAGTGCCCCCTTCAGCTTTCTGAGTCGGAGAAATAAAGATCTGCTTATCATTTGGTTCAACTATGCACTAAATAGTGCTTTTGTGTCAGCTATACCGCTGGTTTTATCCCAGTAGAAGTGGGAGTACGTCTTGGCTGGGTATGTTGAGTACTGCAGTCACCCTCCAGAAAAAATGCGGCCTTTCTACTTTCTAATCAAAATGCAATAGCTGCTGAGCTCTTTAGGAGTACTAATTATCTCCATGTTGAAAATACAGATCCGGTAAATGACATTCCTCATGGCAACCTTGATTTAGTAGGGGTGCCGCTGAGGGTCTCGCTCCCTGTCTTTGCCCCGTGCTGTTACCAGGCTCTGCAGTGCTGCGATGAAGGTGCCTACCTGCTCGCCAACCAGCAGATGGATAAGTGCCAGTCTAAAGAAGGCGCTCAGAAAGCTCTCCAGGACATAGAAAGATTTCTTGAAAGCTCTTCAGCCTACTTAAACTATGATCCCCAAGCCCTACACTACGATTTTGAGTCAGTCTTAACACCTGAATTGAAGGTAAGCAACCCCTCCGGTTCCTTGTTACACAAGTAAAAAACAAGATCGGACTGTGTTGCGGTGTTGTCAGCTTTATAGTCCTCTGTTTTGGGTCAAAGTGCAAAATAATGGTAGTTATTTGATCACGGGAGTCTTTTTCACTCTTTTCAGTGCCAGATACAGTCAGTGCAGGTCAAGCTTGAAAATGTTCGAAGCATGTTTGAGAATCGGCAGTCTTGCTTCAAGAAGCTGTTGGATAAACACGTGAGGCCCGTCCAATTAGTAGCCCCTCGGCCAGAAAACCCACCAAGATCAAAATCACCATTATTCTCTCCTAAACATGGTAAAATATTTTAAGTTTATGATATTTTCCGATGATAATATTGCTTTGAGGCAGGAAGAGTAAGGCTAAGGATGGTTTTGAGAAACGAACTAGACCTTGCTGGCTGTTACAGAGTTGTTGTATAATGCTGAATGTATATGAGATGATGTATTGTCTTTCCAGTTTTTGTGTCTAGCTTCCCGTACCGGTGTGAAGAATGGGGCTGGTTGCTTGGTATTTATTTTCACTTCCTACTCAGTAAAAAAAGAGAGCTGTAAACAGCACATACTTCCAGTTCTGCTTTATTAGCATCCTATTGGGCTGAAAAATGGTGAATTAGTAGTACAGGGAAAAAGGGCAAGGTTTATAAATTTATTAGCATACCTATTCTCTGTGGCAGTCTCCGTAAGTGTCTTGAGCTGGAACTGACATAAGGTTAGACTGATGTTTGCAAAGGAGCTTGGAGAAATGAGGAGCTCAAATCTCATGAACAGAAACGAGCTGGATGCTTAACTCCCTTTGATTCCTTGAGGATGTCTTCCTTAAATCCCAGCTGTGGAATAATTAATGCCCATAAAGGTACAAATTCTGGTTGAACTGAGGTCACTGAAAGTTTTGCCTTGATTGTGGTAATGGGATCTGGCACAATGTTAGCTTTAAATGATAACATTAAAACTTTCATCCATGGCAGCCCTGTATGAATCAGAATTAAAAAGTATTCCAAAGTAACGTCCATGTATTTTAAACCAGGGATGTGCTGAGTTCTGTGGGAATATTAAATTCAGTGATCTGACTGTATAAAGCAATTAAACATTTGTGTTTTAACACAAAATTTTTATCATGAATTAATGAATGTTGGTTATGGTGAATTGAAGCAGGTGTCATGCAAACAGTACAAGTGGCTCCAATTCAGGGAGTGACTAATGTAAAAAACCAAGCTAGGGGAGGGATGGGAGTGAAGCTAGACGCAGTGAGGGGAACTAAGCTGCTCAAGATGCAGGCCAGTGAAGCAAATAAATCCCAAATTTCCTTTTCCCCAGGACGATGCCACCTTCACTAGACCACACTGCCCTTTCCTCAACCAGGAAAAAAAGCTCCGAGTCTTTAAACTAAACTATTGTCCATAGAATCATAGAATCATTAAGGTTGGAAAAGACCTCTTAAGATCATCAAGTCCAACCGTTAACCCAACACCACCATGCCCACTAAACCATGTCCCTAAGCGCCTCATCTACACGTCTTTTAAATACCTCCAGAGATGGTGACTCCACCACTTCCCTGGGCAGCCTGTTCCAAGGCCTGACCACTCTTTCAGTAAAGAAATTTTTCCTGATGTCCAGTCTAAACCTCCCCTGGTGCAACTTGAGGCCATTTCCTCTCGTCCTATCGCTTGTTACTTGGGAGAAGAGACCAACCCCCACCTCGCTACAACCTCCTTTCAGGTAGTTGTAGAGCGCGATGAGGTCTCCCCTCAGCCTCCTCTTCTCCAGGCTAAACAGCCCCAATTCCCTCAGCCGCCCCTCATCAGACTTGTGCTCCAGGCCCTTCACCATCATCAATCGGCTGGACTTATTTCATGCCTTTATGGGATGCACGTTTTTCTAGCAAAGGCCCTCAGTCACCTGCAAAGCACAGGTATCCTCCATTAATCCTCTTCCTGACAGAGATGATCAAGTGTGTTGAAATGAGCAGAGCCAGCAAGCGGGGAAAGACAAAAGGCTCCTCTTTGGATAGATCATGCCAAGAGAGCTTTTTAATAAGGCCTCTGTTTGACAGAAAACATCAAAATGCCGCGGGCCTGCTGGCGTGATGTGCAGAGTCAAAGACGCATGCTGGGCTCCGCCGGGAGTGCTTTGAGATGGATGGGTTTCGTGGCGTGGATTGAAACCAAACCACCTCTGAGCACATCACTTTTGTCCTCTTTCTCTTTCTTTCTTTTGTTTTCCCCCGCTTCTTTTTCTGTCTGAGGACAGATGCTTCCTCGTTCATCTTTTCCCTGGATTTGAAGCCTGTCTGATAAATGTGGTTCTGATTTTGAAACCACTTTTTTGGGGAAAAAAGAGTAAACCTATCCTGTCCTGAGCCATAAAGCCTAGTGCGATGTGCAGAAGCGGTTCGGCAGGCTGCGGCGGAGCCCGAGTGCTGGAGTAAAGTCACTTTTGCACCAAGACACCGGGCTGCAGCTGGTGACCATCTCCCACCCAACTTCCTATGTGTTCCCTTCCTCCCAGTGCGAATCTCCCAGTAGGACCCCTGGCCAGTCCTTGCTTCTTTTGGGTCTGCCTGTCGTGATGGGTCACACCCCACGCACACCTCTGATCTGCTCTCCAGCATCCAGATCTCTCTCCTTCGTTTGGCGTGTTTACACGTGGAGGTCTAAGCCTCGCTGGTGTGGTAACACGTAATAGCTTCACCTTGCAGCAGCCCCAGCTGAAGGTGGGGCGCCTGCTTCCCACCTGGGTTTGCATTCCTCTGCGTCCATTTTTCTCCCGACATCGGTTGCGTCACCCAAGGGGGCTCTTTCGGTCTCAGCCCTGTTCAAACCTTCGGTCTAGCCACAGCTGCTGTTGCATTCGTATGTGCTGTGATACCTTTTTTCACCCTAAGTTCATTAGCCCAGTATTATTTCTTTTTTAGCTTTGCTAGCCCCTTGTTTCTATTTGTAAATAAGGTGAACATTGCACATCAGAGTGTGTTTATTTTTGGTCCATCTCAGAATTCGGTGCAGTCACTGGGGCTGCAGCCTGGCACGTGAAGCTGTCGCTGAGGCTGGAGCCGGCACGATGCTGGAGAAATTCATTATTGCCATTCATGTTGGGGGAAAAGACCCTTTTGGTGAAGAACTGCCATATTGACTATTCAGGAGTAAGAAGTATTTGAAAGATGCCATATAACTCACTGGGGAGACTGATGTTTTATTTTTAAGCTTCCGATTTACCTCTGTAACCCAAAGTATTACAACTTGTAATTATTTACTGACAATATCAATAAATTCTTCCAAGGTGGAGAAACAGTTTAAACCAGCTGAGCGTCTTGCCCTACGTTCATAAAAGGACTTTAAAACAGTATCCCAGTAGGTGATGTTCTTTTTGGTAGTTTATTTGATTTTATTGTTTTCTATCATTTGCACAGGCTTCACAGACTTTCTTAGGTTTGATTACAGTATTCACTTAACGGACATTTTGTTTCTTCTGATTACTTTTGACTTTATGGCCTTTATGACCATCCGTGTGACTTGTGTTATTTGGTATTAGTATTGTTGCTTGAGATACCCTTTATTTTGTCAGTTTGCTTGTAGTATTAGCTAACTAATTATTCATTCATAAAATGTATCCCATTTTTCTTTGTGACTTTTTAGTTTCTGTCTGAACCATCTCCTTCACTATGTAACGTAACGTAATTATGTTTTTTTTCTACCCAAGGTGTGGATTTTAATTCCAGTTTGAAATTTTCGTTTGATCTTTCTCTCCCTGGGAAGAAAACATCAAGAAAAACTCCAAGTTCTCGCAAGGTAAAAATTATTCATGAAATCTGAATGAGTTTTATACACTGCAAAACTGAAACCCTTCTAAAAATTGATTGTACTTAGACTTTGGATTTGAGGATGCTCTTTTTTTTCTTTTTTTAAAAAAAAAAACAACCCTTTCAGATCCACATGGTTTAGCTGGATTAGTCCAGCACCTGATATCTATCTTGGATTGTTTTCCCAAGTCCCAGATATCGATTTCCTGTGTGTTATTCCCTGAACTTGTTCTTTGCATGACAGTGATGTCTATTAGGAAAACTCCACATCCGCAGACATTTCCCTTGTGGAAACTTTTCTCTGGTCTCTGCACTAACGAATTATGTTACCAGTATTTTTGGATTTTATGTAGCAGAGTAATTTCTGGGAATATTTGGCTACCCGTTATACGCTATGCTCTTTTAAAGTTTTGTGTCACAAAGGATTTCTTAAAAGGAAGCGTATTTCATCCTTCCCCAAAGAGTTCCCGTGCCGACGTCAGGGGCTGGGCTCGCCCTGCCTCTGTGGTGACCTCCCTGCGGCTCTTCCCAGGGCATCCCATTTCTCTTCCAGATCGAAGTCATGCACGACTATCAGGAAAAACGGAATTCCTTGCAGTCTTTTATTTCAGACAGTGACGACAACTTAGATATACTAAAAGGGTAAGCTTTCACCTTGTTTACATCACTCAAAACGGTGTTTATTTCTGCCCAGTCCTTGCCCCATCCGTGCGTTCCTCCAGCCTGACCTGGGTGTCATCTCTTGCGCTTTTGCCGGTTTTATCATCCCTATGTTGGTTGTTAATGAGATCACACTATGTTTTGGGCTTGTTGAACTGCACTGATTGCCTGTGGTTTTTTTACAGACATAAAAATAACATACTACTTTTTTTTTCTTTATTCTAGCCATGTCATAAATGAGCTTATAGAAACTGAGAGAGTGTACGTAGAGGAACTCTTCACTGTTTTGACGGTGAGTGACTTCTTCAGGTTGCTCATTATTGTTCTCTGGTGACTTGTACCAAAGGGCACCTGCCACTCTGTCAAACTAAGCAAAAATGTGATCGGGCAGGTTTCTACCAAACTGTCAGATCCCAAGCTAGTCATAAATTTTCAAGTTTTCTTCCTAGCTGTTCTTTGTTGGAGGCTTCTGCAGGAACAGTTGGTGTCAGGATGAGCTTTTCATCTGGAATGAGGGAGAAGCCTTCTGTGTGTACACAAAAGCACTGGTAATTAGTTTTAGCGGTTCCTGGAAAAGTGTACAAAAAGCTGGTATTCTTACCTGTTCCCTAATTTCTTTTACCTTTTGGAGACAAAAGAAAGAAGCTTGTGTTTTATCCTTGGGAGGATTCTGCTTCAATACAGCGAAGTTTGTGAACGTATAAAGCACATTTCTTTAGAAACCAGATTATAATTTCTCGTACTGCCATTTTAGACACCTCTACTTTATTCCAAAATAACTCTTGCTGACGGCCAAAACAAGTTGGCTGTTAAATAGCTCTCTGCCCTTGCATTTCTCTCACCCAGGAGCAAGCAGGATATAAATCTATTGGACTGCAGGTAGTTACATGTAATTGCCCTGCGCTGATTGGGTTTTTTTGTTAAACCACGCTCTATGTGATAAAGCAGTTGGCAGATATGCAGATTTATTACTGTGCATATCAAGTCTAGGTAGAGAAAAATGGACAGATAGACTTCAGTTTTCTGAAGATAGTATTTCCTTTAAAGAGGGAAGCCTGCTTGCAGTGGTTAAATATAAATGACTAATTTTCCAGATACTGATCTTCTACCGAATCCTTAATCAACTACAAAGTGCCTGCTTAGTGTAAGGAATACTGATTCCAACCATAGTGAGCGTGAGAGATTAATTTGGAAAGCCAAAGAAGATATGCTGTACATACTGAATACATTTTTGCAAACATTTTTGCTACTCGTATTAAAAGGACCTCAGTTCTGTGCAATGCTTGGTGACTAGTGTGGCCAGCTTGAGCTGTGGCTAACGGCCTTCTTGATGTCGTCTTTGTAGCGATGGTCCTGAGCTCTGGCCATGCCTTCTCCCTACCCTACGGTTAGGATGTTTACCGTATCTGGTGAATGTTTTTGCATTGGTGCAGTGATGTGATGTTTCTGAGGGGAGCTTTGCATTATTTCCTAGTTCCACCCAACCATTTGTAGTGCAGTGGTGTCCCTTCCAGCTCCTCCCTGGTTTGGGAGGCTGTGATTTCAAGAGGCAGGTGGAGCCACAGAGGACAGAAATCCTGAGGCATCGAGGAGAGCGAGACCCTAGTGCTCAGTGGGTCTTGCACAAGAGCAAAAAGCCCATTGATTTTGGTATTTGATCTCAAGCTGTTTCTGCTTTGTAACAAGTCACCTCCTGCACCGGTTCACGTGAGGTTGTGTGTATCTGCATAAACACGTTGTCGCTCCTGTGTCCCAGCAGCTGTGTTCGACCCAGACAAGTATTCCTCCGGGACCTCTCCCGCAGGCAGGCCGTAGCGAGGAGAAAGTGGCTGCGGTTTGCCTTTGGTGAATAGAGAGCACCTCCGCAGCGCTGGCCAGCCCCGGGGGAGCCGCCCCACGCCATCCCCTGCTGGACCACAACCCCACACCCCCAGGGACTGAAAGACAGGGGTTTAGGGACAAAAATAAGGAAATAAAAGGGATGTTGCACTTTGAAACAAAGCAGATTGTATTGAAAGTCTGTTCACGTCCCTTTTTCATCTGCCTTCGAGGAGATGCCAAGCCAAGGCCTTACCAACTGAGTGATGAGCCCCTTTTGCATCCCGCAGGGCTACAGAGCTGAGATGGATAACCCCGCCATGCTCCTCCTCATGCCCCCCGTGCTGAGGAACAGGAAGGACGTCCTCTTCGGAAACATGCCCGAGATATACGACTTCCACAACAAGTACGATGCTGCCTCTGTTCCCCTTTTTACCAGACTGATTTCCTGTAATGATTAAATACCCAAGCTGTACCTTGCTCACTGCTGCATCTTGTCTCTTCCCCTGTCTCTTGCAGAATTTTCCTGCACAGTCTGGAAAGCTGCCTGGGAGCACCCGAGAGAGTGGGATTTTGTTTCCTAGACAGGGTGGGTGACTCATTTTCACATATAAAGCAGACTTGAAGGCCAATGTTTCTCCTGATTTGTCGCACCCTGCAACATCTCAGTTACATCAGTTGAGTAAGATGCTTCTGATAGGCAATACCAACAGCAAGGCAGGGAGCGTAGGTGCGTGGCCAGCCCCAGACGGGGGAAAGCAGCAGTCGTGACTACACCGTAGTCTGCTGTGATTCCCAGCAGTGGTTCTTTTACCCAGACTCTGTGACTTTTAGATATTGCAGTTAGCAGGAGAGATAAAAGCAAATTTACAGTTTGGGTGCTTACCTTATTTGGCTGCCCAGCAGGTTTGCGTGCATGCGTGTGACTTGCTTTTCGGCTTCTCTTACAGCGAGAGGATTTCCAGATGTATGAGAAATACTGCCAGAACAAGCCCCGGTCGGAGTCCCTGTGGAGGCAGTGCTCCGAAAGCACCTTCTTCCAGGTGAGCTGTTTGGTCCTACCAAGGCAGGCATTGTCCTGGGACACTCACTTGTTCTAAACACCCTCCTCAGCGCCCCACGGTTTTGCAGCATGTTCTGTTTACCGTTGCATGGAAGCTTCACAAAAATAGCAGTTGGAGTTTCTTGTACAGAAGGAGTTTAAGGCAGATCCATTCGCTATATTATTTTATGTGTTCTTATAAAATTTCTTTAGTTGTAGGCACCATATGACATTTTTACATGAAATCTTCCAAGTCATCAAACCATACGAGTCATGCTGTTGGAATAACTACTTACAGTTGGC
>NW_009226181.1:0-17777 GCF_000690835.1 Fulmarus glacialis | reverse complement strand
GGAATGCCAAAGAAAATTAGAGCACAAACTCGGGCTGGATTCCTATTTGCTCAAACCAGTGCAGCGCCTGACAAAATACCAGTTACTTCTGAAGGTATTTCATTTCCTGCTTTGAAAGGACATCAGGAGATAGATTTGTTTTCCAGTTTGTTTTATTTTTCAATTAAAGGTTACCTGTAAATCAGCACCAAGCCTTAGATTACATATTGCTTATCTTGGCCCTCTGTCGTGACTTTCAGTGAGGATGAAAATTCGCATACCTGAAAAAGGAACAAGTGCTTTTAACAAGCCATTTATATGGGGAGAAAGACTGTTTGAATCTGTTCAGAGATGCAAAATGACAGAAGCGCTTCTAAGAAAACTGAACCAGAGATGATCATAAGAGTATGACGAATAAAATATATTTTCTTCTTCTCCTTAGGTTGTTATAGTGCTTGTAATCTTTGCGTTTATTCTTGTGTCCCCTATCTGAGGCAGGGCAGTGCTGTTACTCCCACTTTACAAAGTGTGAACAACAGTGGGGTGCTGGCTTCTGAACCCCACCTTCCAGCTTCTTGAATGAGGGATGAGTTACACAAGAAGCTGTAAGATGGGCAGAGGAGGTCTGAAATGAAAGTAACTTTACGTCAGTGGTATAATTCCCAACTCTGTCTTCTGCTTATTGACTTGAAGGCTCTGGATTTTATAAAATCTGTTTCCTGTGTCTGCCAGTCTGAAGACAGTCATCTCCTGCAACCTCATTTGAAAGGCATATATGACATATTGGCAGCAGATGGAAAACCTGAGCCTTATTTTCCATTTCTTACCAAGCAGGAAAACGCAACACAAAGAACTCAGATGAGCGTGATGCTACTCTATAACCTGACACTGTCCCTAAGGAAACCCAGAAAAAATGGGCCATGCTTCAGTGATCTGTTCCACACCTCACACTGACTGTGCTTTAGAGTGAGTCTTTTTTCCAGTGACACATGAAAAAAGAAACTCAGGCAGTGTAGGTTGCTCTTGGGCATTGGAAACTTTGGGTGAGATGGAAAAGTCTGCTTTGTTCAAGTGCAAACACATTCTCTTCCATTTCTATTTTCAGGAGCTGCTAAAGTACAGCACGAGCTGTGATGGAGTTCAGGAACTTCAAGAAGCTCTGGTTGCAATGTTGGATTTGCTAAAGTCAGTCAATGACTCTATGCATCAGATTTCAATAACAGGATATGATGTGAGTAGATTTGGGTAATGAGAGACCTTGCACAAGGCTAGATGATGCTTTGGGAATGGATAATGTTCCAGAATGTACGAGCTAAAAGCTATACTAGAGCAGCTACAAAGTGAATGGGATCAGGAAGCTCTTACAGGTGACAGTCTTCCATCTGATTTCAGGATTTTGGAAAATATCCGCATCCAAAGGACATGCCGAGTCGCATAGTGCCCACACTTGCCACCTTGTGGTTTTCGAGAGTATTTTTCCAGCATGCACCTTAGTTCTCTCTTGGCTCACCTTATAATTCGCCTGAGGTGTCTTCATAGCGTTTCTCATTCAACATTTAACTGAATACTCTCTGAGGCTGATTTTGATCCTTGCCCATTGAAGTGGTTGTCTTTCCTAGGGCTTCAGGGAAGGGTGAGGGGTTGGCTTTCTAAGCTACTGGTGCCAGTCCTGGCCTCCTTGAGAAGTCCATCCTCTGAGTCCTCAGTTCAGGCTCAAATCTCATCTGCCCTCTCCCACTGAAGTAGCCAGAGCCCTTGACCTGGACGTCCATAGGAGCTGGAGAGTTTTCCTATCTTCCTAGTTCTTCCAGTTACTGACTTGTATCCCTTCACATAGACTAGCTGCAGCCCTGTGTCCGAGACCTCTGCTTCCCTCCTGGCACCATGCCGTCACTCCCAAAAGATCATCTGATCCTTCCAGGAAGACCTATTCTTAGAGTGACATGCCTTGGAACAGGGCTGGCCCCATCACCTCTCATTGTTTGGACAATCCTCTTACATTTTAATTGATGGTTTTTTCTTTCTTTTTTTTATTTGTCATACTCTCATCAGGGTGACCTGAGCGAACTGGGGAAAGTATTGATGCAAGGGTCTTTCAGTGTTTGGACAGGACACCGAAAAGGTCCAACAAAAATGAAGGATCTTGCCAGGTTCAAGCCAATGCAGAGGCATCTGTTCCTGTACGAGAAAGCCTTGGTCTTCTGCAAGAAGCGAGAGGAGCACGGAGACGGATATGACAAAACCTCATCTTACAGTTTTAAGCATTTTTTGAAAGTAAGGACTTTTTAGTTGGGGCCATTGCCCTGTATATTGTAAACCAATAACTCTGCAGACCCAGAGAGTATTTTTCTTCTAACACAGTGGCTTGTTTTCTGCTATTAAGGGTTGTCATGCCCTGTATGGAAGTGCCATGCCCATGAAAGGCTGTTGGTTGTAATAAGCTGTGAGGACCCCCGTAGCTGAAGCAGCAGCTGGGAGAGCCCATGGACTCAGAGTTACATATGTGGTGGCATCTGCCAGGGAAATGGTGCTGCGAGCAAGTCCCAGGGATGAGAATGTGCCTTCCCCTCTCCCCTAGTCCGCTTTCCAGGAGCCGGGGCAAGGGCATGAAACTGGGGAGGCCCTTTGCATCTTCCCTAGCCCACCTGGGGAAGCTCCTCACGCCCCTGGTCCCCAGACCCTTGGGCTGGGGTCCATCTGGTGCACAGCCTGGACGAGCCTGGCTGCTCCTGAGCCCTGTTTCCCAGCCAGGAGGATGTGGAGATAACTCTTCTTCCTCTCTCATTGCCTTTCCTCTTTGGCAGGCTCTAACTGCACCTAAAAGTACAATTATCAGATGAAGAGAGTACCCTGTGGCAAAGTATGAGGGACATAAACTACTGTCCCGAGCCTATAAACGCCAACTATTATCAGTAGAAACCTTCTGGCATACTGCGTGTGATGAGCACTTCTAACATCAGCATTTTGTCTCAGTACTCTGCCTTGTTTTTCTTGATAAATAAAACCCCAACATGGCTCTATCTTAGAATGGAAAAAAAATGGTTACTTGGAGGCAGAGCCTTCAGCCCCAGGTGCTGCAGGTCCCTGATCTCAGCGGGGTCTGGAGAGAGAGATGCCACGAGTATTCGAAAGCCATATAGAAGTAGATAAGTCTGTTCAGCTCCAGTGCATGTTACAAATTGTGTATTAAAACCAAATCCCAGGCCGTATGTTTAGGTACTTAAATGTTTTTCCCAAGCAGCATCATTTTCTTTCTGGAGAGCTTGTTTTCCCTGTAGTACTTGTTTTACCATATGTGCTTTTGAAAAAACTGAACGAGGTGGTGGCAGGGAAAGCCTGCTCGGAGGAGAAAATCTCATGTTCAGAAGTCCAGGCAATGTGGCCAGGGTTTTTCTTTGCCTCGAGAGGACTCACTTTCCAGTTTTTTGTGCTGCCACGGTGAGAGGTTGGGGTTAGGGAATCCGTGGATGCTGCAGCATTACATCCGCACACATACGTTTTCAGAATTGCTGCCCTGAGGGCGAAATCATGTTTCTGGAGCTTGACATTTGTTTGGTTCATGATAGTATCAGGAAATTATTTTTCTTTGCAAGAATGTTTTCTGGGGATTCAGAATTAAAGCAAGCTGTTGGGTAGAAGCTGTGTAACTGGATGTCTCTAAAACAGACCCCTCAGGATAATATTTTACATGCTATGTAAAATATCCAGTGGTAAATACCTCTTCAGTAACTTAGAGGATGCAGGTTCATAACTCACGGCAATGCCAAGTAAATCAGTCTGCCTCTTACCACCGTGGAAGGTGATGCAGATGAACGCCATCCCAGAGCTTTGCACTAACCCCCCTCGCTCTGCATTGCAGTGAACCAGCAGCTGGGGGACAGTAAATCCTGGCCGGGGGAGGACATAGAATTTCAAAATCCACAAACATGAATGAACAGACCTTAAATATGTCTATTCCCGGCAGTTTCCTTCGCATCCTCATAGTAGATCATCTAAAATTTCTACTGTCTTGATGCCTGGGCATTTTTGTAGGAGCCTCTGTATGAATTGCCATGCTAAACAAGATGCACGGAACTGGAAATTGCAGCGACGGATGTGGTGCTCTCTAGGCTGCCCTTTCAACATCTTTCATAAAATTTTTTTCAAGTTTTTTAAGTTTTCATAAAATCAGAATGGAGCCTGATCCAGCTTTCTAAGGCATCATGGCACTATACTGCACAGGCTAAAGTTTTTCAAAATGTTCAGGACTATGCTGCAGGTTTTAACCTATGCATTTTTAAATACCAGTGGATGTGTGTAAAACTGCAAATGTGCAAATGGTCACTGGCTTTGGTCACCTTTTTGCAAGCTCCGTCCTATTCAGTGCAGATCTCTAGACTTTGGTCAAACGTGACTGTACAGAACCGGGTTGAGAGAGGGATGCGAGGCAACGAGAGACTGGGAAATGCTGACCGCTGTTCAGTGATGGGCCTTTCTGCATCTGGAGGCAAACGCTTTCTCAAAAGTTCAGAAGAGCTCTGCTGTTTATGCCAGTGAAAAAACGAGGAAAGCTAATTAGCAGCTTGCTTCCTATTTCCTGAGGCAGTTCATAGTCACTGAAAACGGGTGCCGACGTTTGAAAAAGTAACTAGGAACAGAAAGTTTGCCCAGGTGACCTAATCTGTAAATCCTCGTAGTCTTTCAGACAAAAAGCTCTGAGGATGCACATATTAACAAAGAGGAACAGCAGTGTTAAACAGATGTTCTTTCTAAGGCCTTATTTGTATTTATGCTGGATTTATCTAATCCAGTCTGTGTGAATAATTTATGATAGATGATACCATTATCGTTAGATCTGTTTCAAAACATGTAAGTGGGATACTTTAGCTATTTTTGACCATCCATTAATCAGCGATAAATTGCTAGCAAACTGTGCCTTAGGTGAGAAGATGGTTTATGCGATATCAGGTATTAAAGCATTTTTCAGCTTTATGGCATGTTTAGCAGGGGGGGGTCAGCAGGTGGGTCAGAGGTCTCTTGTTGCTGAAGAGTTTTTGGTCTCTAATCATGGTTTGAGCTACTCATTCAGGTGGGTCACGTTGTGCAGATCCTGAATTATTTGTGCTTTGGCATTTCCATCCAACTTATCAAAAGTGGGCCGTGATAACGGGTACCTAGGTACAGCAGCATTCAGCCACATCTAGCTTGGAGTCTGCGTCCTTCCTGAAAGCCAGGTTTATAGCAGCTCAGGCTGTATATCCAAAAATTAACCCTTCTTTTGGAAACTTTGGGATGATATCTCAACTACGTGGATGGTCAGGGACCAAAAGAGGTTGAACTGAAATTCCTGAAGGAGCTAAGGGCTTCACAAATGGGTTTTAAAGGTCGCTGGAAGAACAAAACGCAAATTCAGCGAGTAAATAAAGAATAATATGGCAGAAATAATGTATGTAGAAAAATAATGCGCCATGCATTTATAAAGCTTCATAAGCCTCATCTGAGAAATTTCATACTGAAAGAGGTATGAGATGACTTTTCAGTTAGTTCCACTGATTCCCGAATGAAAAGTCCCCTAAGGTCCATTGATTGGTTTCAGAAAGCTGTTACAAATACAGCAAGCTGGCGGAAAGTCAGGGGGGATAAGTCAGATAATGACTTTCAGTTGCTATGGAAATTAAAGTTGATGAAATGTGTTAAATTGGGTGCAAACAGGTTTGTTTAACATGCTGCAAAATGTCTGGATTCATAGGGAAGAGGGCAAGATTTGTAGTATGTTTAATTTTTTGATTCTTTTGGATTTGCAGATGAATGCAGTTGGAATAACTGAGAACGTGAAAGGAGATCATCGGAAATTTGAAATCTGGTATAGTGGGCGAGAAGAGGTCTATGTCGTGCAGGTTTGTAGCTTCAAAAATCTGGATATTTGTACCTCCTCCTAACAGTGTTAAGGAAATGTCTCTCATTGATCTTTACGGGATTACCAGACATTTAACTTGCATTTCTTCTTCCTCTTCGCCCATGCCAGCGTTCACAGAGCTGTCCCGGTGGCTGGTCCTTGGCGTCCAGTCCAGAACTGTAACAGTCATCTTAAAGTGGAGACAGAATTGCTCCTTGGAAATAGAGCCTTTTATTCCAGATGAAATCTCAAATAGACCAGTAGTTTTACTGTGCTTGATAGCTTATGTGAATTGAGCTGGGAAATGGGCCTCATGCTTTAATGGGCACGGGCCACGTGTGCTCCTCTACAATTAGCTGCCGGAACTGCTCCCAGAGCAAAGGCTTAGCCTCCGTGGTGCCATTTCCAGTAGTCTTCCGACTCGTCTACAAATTAGTAGCCCGATTGACCTGATTTCTTCCTGATTTTTCTTTTTTTCCTTTTGTAGCATTTTGCCTAGAAATTTATGATGGTGAAATGTTTGCCTAACGGGGTGTTCACAGGAAAACCCGTTGTGAAAATATTGTTGATTGATATTTTTTAATTAGTCTTCTGCCTAGCTTTTTTTCTCCATGTTACAACACAGTAGCCATCTTAAATTCATAAAGCAGATGTATGTAGCCAAGTATACATACATTCAAGCGGCAGATTTGGCCCTTTAGGTATTTTGTAAAAGCGGTAAGATGGATGCACATGTGTGCTTTTGCCTGCACTCCTTGCATTGTAGTGATGGCTCCACAATTTCCACTGTGTTGTGCCTGGATGTAGTGGGGATCATCAATTTTAAAAGATCAAGAATGTTTAAACTTTAGTGGTGGCTTTGGATAAAAGGGGATTTCAGATAATTGCAGCGTAGACAAGTAAGATTTTATTCATACATTATAATGGATGATTCTTAATTCAAAATTCAGACGATTTTCTCTTCTTCCAGGCCCAAACAGTAGATCTGAAGATGGCATGGTTGAACGAAATAAGAAAAATTTTATTCAAGCAGCAGGAGCTTATAAAAGGTATATTTGACCAATTTCTCTGTGGCATTCACTCTGCAGCAGAACTTCTCCTATTTTCACATTGCTAATCTTCAAATCCACT
The DNA here is from genome assembly GCF_000690835.1 of Fulmarus glacialis. Classification (NCBI taxonomy): domain Eukaryota; kingdom Metazoa; phylum Chordata; class Aves; order Procellariiformes; family Procellariidae; genus Fulmarus; species Fulmarus glacialis. Next base: position 10,792 of record NW_009226181.1, on the reverse strand, counting down.
AATTCTCACCAGAGAATTGATTTTCCGAAGAAGCCTGGTAGCAAAATACTGGGGTGAGGCCTTACATTACAGGGAAATAACATAACTTAGAGCAGTAAAGGCCAGGTGCTTATGAGAAAATGAATTACTGAAGTACATTTTTTTTTGTCATTACCTTGAGGATTATTTCACATTTGTTATCATAGGCTTAATTCAACAAGATACATAGCAGATGCCTGGTTTTAAGCATATTAGTGTCTTCAGTGGCATGCTCACTATTGGATTTGTGCTAACATACCATCTTAATCATAACTAAGTCTGTGCTTTGCAAGAGTCCCTAGGTCTGTTTTTCTCTAAACAGAAATCATTAGGGTTGTACAAAAGGTCTAACTTTTAAAATAATGCTTCAAATGTGATGGTTACGAATTAAAAAATGGATTTTAAGCTGGTGTTTGACCTCCCCGCAGTGGAGAAGCAGCAGCCCGGCTCATGCACGGACCAGCTCCCACTCTCTTCCCAGCTGAGTGACGGGTGAGTCCCAGGAGCTGGACCGGAGGCTCTCGCCGGTACCCCCCGTCGCTGGGCACCCAGTGCCTTCTGGCCGTATCCTGGCTCTGTGCTACTCCCCTCACCCCATTTCTGTCTGACGCCTCTGGGTAGGTGGCAGGAGGGATGTGCTGCAGTTGGTCCTTCGGTGGCGGTGGTCTGGGGACAGGGTCTGGGGCACCCTCGAGCGCTCGCCCGGCAGCACAGCCTGAGCCGCAGCTCCTCTGCAAGTGGAGACAAAGATCAAAGACGGTGCTCAAATTCAGAGAAAGACATACTGTAGCAGTTTTATTTCCCCTCCCCCCAAAATTAAAACTAGTCACCGAGTCCTTTACTTTTGTAGAAACATACATTAAAAAGTACCGTTATTATTTCTGACCCTGTTTTACAAAACCTCGTGGAGTTTGCGTTCATTCATAAAGCAAAACTAAGATTGATTCCTGGTTTTTTTGTCATTCAGAAAGCAGCAGAGAGCCTCCATAAGCTCAGAAGAGAACGACTCGGAGCGCACCAGCCCGGTGATGCTGGACAGTGGGCTCCTGTCCCCTCAGAACAAGCCCCACAGAAGTACGGACCCTTCCCCTTCCTTCGGGGCGCGCTTTGCGGGTGCTGGGGTACCCCCAACCTGAGCTGCACACTGTCTTGCAGGCTGGCCGGGAATGTCACAGTCCCTGGAGATCTGCGAGGGGCTGGAGGAGTGGTCGGGTAACCAGTACCTCTCCAACTGCTCGGACACTGAGGAGGAGGACGGGAACCAGCTGGTTAGTACAGAGATGCAATAGTCCCAAAGCTCGGGGTGCTGCTGGTTTTGGTCATCTCGCTTTGTTTTGCTTCGCTGGATAACAGATGCATCTTGTCCCCGTCTCTCGGATTTTCCATATCTCAGTTTTGGGGAATGAGGAGATGTCTCAGCCACAGTTTCTTGAAATAATTTTAATTAAGGTAGCTGATAGGGCTCTGTCACGTTCCCTGCAGCAGTCAGAAATAACAGCTGCGTGATATGAAATATAGCTAAATAAGATCATTTTTTCTTACTACCACAGTCTCCAGGAAAATATAAAGCCCTTGCAGACTGCAAGAGGAGAGGATCAGAGGACCTGCTGGTGAAAAATGGGGATGAAATTCAGCTTTTGCATGAAGATGGTGAGGGACAGTGGTAGGTATTTTAGGATTATTTTGCCTTATCTCAGAGCCTGCAAGGCAGTCCCGTACAACCTCGCTTGCCTGGTGATACACTCGTAGCTTCTGATTAAGTTTTAGACTATTCCGGAAAGCGGGAGAAGTCATTCCCTTGCCAAGACTAGAGGCCATACGCGCTGGCTTGGCATGGGAAAACATGTCAGGGCTTCCCTTGCCATGGGTGCCTGGGTGAGCTGTGTTTTACCAACATCTTCGCAGCCCCTCTTGCCGTGCTCTTCCCGCTTCAGATGATGCCTCAAGTGAGAGCTCTTTGCCCACCCCAGCTCAGCTGTGGCTTTGTTCCTCTGGGCTTATTAATAGCAATATTGAGTAACTGGGAGACGTTTTCCTCCCTCAAACTGGGAGGAAGGGAGTGTTAACTGGTTAATGACAGCGGACCAGCTTTCTGTTGTATTTAAAGCTGTGGCTCGCAAGGTAACACTTCACAGCTGGTTCTCTCCGTACGGCTGGGAGCGTTGCCTGGGAAATCACCATACCCAGCCTCCTGCCTGTTGAACCATTAGTCTCCTTGTCTCGGAGGGCAGCGTGCCCTCTTCTGATTTTTGCAGCAACTTGGCTGAGATTTCTGGCTGTCTTTCCTTTCCAGGTTGATTTCTGACTAGCTCTCGTCAGCCAGCCCGGGGTTTCAGTAGGAGAGAGCGCAGCGCGCTAATGCCTTGTTCGGGATACGGGAAGGGTGGTGTTAGCAGGAACCTGAATCAGATTTGTGCAAGCACTAGCCCGCAAATGCACAGACACAAATGCCCCATGGAGGATTCCTGGCTGACATCTACAGCCCTCGCACTTCAAGGGAAATTCAGTTTGTTGTTAGCAAAAGCAAGATGTAAAGCATCTCAGTATTGCTGAATGCTCACCACCTCTCACGGCGGTCCCGGCCAGCGCCAGGCAAAGATTTCTCACACCAAACTTATTTGTCAGCAGATTTCACTGCATGAGTGAGACGGAGAAATGTCATTTATGAGCATGAGTATTTCCAGCTGCCTACATCTTGGCTTGAATTTACATACAGTACCCTGACTGAATTCCTCCTACCGAGTCTAGTTTAGTAGCAGAGGATTGAGGAAAGTAATTGCCCTTGGCTCTGTCGGTAGGCAATGGAGGGAAACCGGCACCTCTGGAGAGCGATGCGGGTCTTGGGCAGGATAACTTGTGCTCTGGGGTGTCCTGTTCCTCTCCATTGACTAGAGAGGGGCCCAAGGCAACTGTGCTCCCAATTTGGATTTTCTAATTAGATTCCTAAATTTAGGTGGGAATAATACTTTAAATGCATGCCCAGCTCCTGTTAAAATGCTTCCCTGGTTTGAACAAATTGTTGGTTGCACCAGCAGTTGTGTAGAGTGTGCCCATATCGAACTGCTCCTGGGTTTGTTTCTTTTACTAATGCTGTTGTCATTCAAAGGTTGGTGAAAAACCTAAACAGAAGAAAAGAAGGCTGGATTCCTGTCCACAGCCTGCAGATAGTAGTCGGTGACTGCAGATTTCGGAATGCCAAAGTCGCAGGTATCATATAGCACGCCTAGCAGAAATATTTCATAAGTCCAATCAGGTCTTTTAAGCCATTTGCATTACACTTGGTGTACTAAATCTGGCTGCATATGCCTCTGCAGGAAAAAAAAGAAAGCAGCTACTCCAAAAAGCCTGCAAAAGTAGTAAATTAAGCTTTTTTTGTTTGTTAACACCTTAAGATATTTCTGTGACTTTAGGCACTAGTAAATTAAAACCAAGCATTTAAAAACGTAGATTTCTTTGCAAGAGCACTGGGTAGAAGATCGGGGAGAAGAGACGGAGTCTGATCAGGGATTCCCATGACTGTTTTGCCTACTCGGTGCTGTAGCTCAAACCCCGTGTGAATAGGAGGTACCTAGGCAAAATCTCCTCCTGCTGCAAAAGATGTCGTGGCCTGAGCCCCAGCACTCTAAGGGCAATACTTCATTTCTGCATCCTCACTCTTGCCCTCGTTGCTGCCTGCTTGTTAATCCATCGTTAGAATAAACTTTATATTAAACAAGTTACCAGGTTTCGGCGGAAGGCTTCTAGTCTCAAAAATCGTATTTCTCATTTTCTAGCTGTAAATGTACATAGAAATAGGTAGGGAAGCATAACAGATGACACAAGAAAATGCCTTAAGAGCAGCCTGTCGCCCTTGCCGCCTGCGCAGCATCACCGCTCCATGTGTTGCCTCATCACCATGCTGTCCACTGGAAACGGGAGACCAGGGTTTGTGATGGGAGCAGCTCAGGAAACCCACATAGATTTACTCCATTTGAAAAAGAATAGGAATCCACCAGTTATGGCCATATGAAACAAATTTTGCGAGTAGATTTCTTTTTAAATACTTCCTTTTTATCAGAATCTATTGTTTTGGTGAACATGAAGGAAGCCGCCTGAAACCCTTAAAATTCCAGTCAGCTCTTGATGGTTTTCCAGTATATTTCAGTGAAATCCTTCCTATACAGGAAGGTATTTTTTTATCCCCTTTGTTGCAGGGCAGTCAAATTTCACAGGTTGGAGGTTTTCCAGCTTTATTTAAGGGGTAGCTTGTAGTGGGCTAAGCAGCACAGCTGAGAGGGTTCCCCTCGGCGTGCTCCCACCATGGAGCACCGTGTTGTCTTCTCAGCAAGTCTGGTTATTACATCTCACTGGATCCTGGACCACAGCCTGTGCAGGAGGTTTCTCCAGCCATAAATGCATCCTGAAAACAGGGTGCTAGCAAACTTTGAAAACTGGTTTGCTTTGTCAGTGGTCATATCCCCCAAAGCCTAGAGAGTCGCAGCTCCAGACTGCTTTACAAAGTTGCTGAGTACAAACTAAGGAGAATTTCACAAGGTGAAACCACAGAAAGCTCCTCCTGAAGCTCTCACATCACTGCCCAGACGCTTTGCAGTCGTGTTGCCAGGGTCTAGTCGCAGCACAGAGGCTCTGTTTTCCCTGTTAAGATTAACTCTGTTCTCTCTCGCTATTGCTGATCGTGTATGCAGTCTCTAGGCGTGATTCTAATTTTACATGCACTCCAGGCAATATTGTAGGATGACGTAGGATGTTTTCTTGCTGTTTCCTAGAGCTACTCCTAGAGCTTTTCAGTGACGTGTCCTTATAGCCATAATGTACTTGCACTCTGAAAACTGATTTTCAAACAGTACCTTTGCATTTAGCAATTCCCTTTCCTCTGTGGACTGGTCACTTTATCCTGCAGGTGACTTTGTACCACTGGCTGCTCGGGGACGCAGTCTGGACTGGGCTCTTTTCTGCTTCTTCAGAAGATGGAGCTCTTGCTCCAATATAGCAGAGGGAGAATTAGGCAGCCAAGCTTGTAGAGCAAAGTAGGGGCAGGAGGGAGCACCGTAACCCTCACTTATTATTAGCTGCTTGTGCTGAAATGCTGTTTTGCCTGTAAGCAGGGAAAACTTGGGTAACATGTTGTGGGGTTTCCAAGAGGTTAGAGCGTGCTGGAGTCACTTCAGAGCTGGGGGAGAGGCAGTCCCGGCCCTTCGCTGGGGGTAGTGCCTCTGTTATTGCTCGGCTCCAGGTCCCCACAATAAATAAAAATGTATCTCCAATCACAGAATCTCATAACCAGATTTCATACAAATCTGGGATTTAGGTTTTTGTTGGGTGTTTGGTTTTTTTTTTCAGTGCAAAGCCTTTAGCTGAATAGATGAAATGGTTCCCTTACCTTAACGTTTTTTTCTTAGATTTACACTGTGGCCATAACAAAAAGCTCCCACCACAGGATGGCTGATACCTGCACGCTTACAAGCTGTTCCTCTCCTCTCCTGCTAATTGTTCCAGTGTTGGGCCAGTACAAGTCGTAGTGAAGTTATAGGGAACTTTTTTCTGCCCATTTTAAGTTATCAGACGTGTATTTGGTCAATTCCCCACTCCACTACCATTGCCAGCTTTGCAAATCCACCGTCCTCCTGCACCCGGCCTCCGAGGGAGAGCCTATGTGCAAAGCTGACTTGCAACATCCAAACAACTCCACAATGATTTCCTCACATGGTTGCATAGATAATTTTCCTTATAGATGAGTGGTTACTATTGGCAATGCCATATAACATGATAAAGCAAGTATTTTGGTCCAAATCTTCTTTTACAAAGGGGTGGGGTGGGGGAAACCTTATTAAACTTTCTGTAAATCTTGGCCTGGATATAAGCCAGGAGGCTTTTTGGGAGGAAGATGGCTGGCTTGGAGGTCAGTTTGAAAACCAGTTTTCCCTCTGGCATGCCTCTAGCTATAATTTCTGAGATCAGTCCTTGCTGCTTTCTTCTGAATAGATTTATTCTGTCTCCTGTGCAAACCGATGTATGTGCCATAGAAATAGTTTTATATCGCAGATGATAACACACAGATCTCAAAATGGAAAAGGTTTGGAGAGAACTCTGCTCAGAAAAAGCAATATTCAGAAAACAGCTACTGCTCAGATTTACCCGTGTCTTGCTAGTTTAAGCTGCCTTGATAAAGCGGTCAGACATTGCCTGGTCAACTGCCTTGACTTTTATATGCGTTAACAAGGAGATGCAAGATTATCTCTTCATTTCCCTTGTGCAAGACGCACATCTCGGGGAAGGTGAGGGCTGCAGCGTTACAATCCCGACTCCTCTTCCACAGTGGGGCAGGAGACAAACCATTTCGGCAAGTCCCCTGGCTGCCAACGTGCCAAGGGTCATGATTTACAGACTGACAGAGTCTGTGTCAGTGAAGGAGAAGGCATCTCACCTCTCAGCAGCCACTTCATGGCAAACGGAGAGCGGGGGCGGCAGAAATGAGGTCCTCGCCGTAACCCGAAGTAGATGCATGACTCCTTTTCACTTCAGTGACACAGTGCTCGTGTCCGGCAGCACCGCAGCCTCCCCCCTCATCGAGGTTGAGCTCTGACCCTGCCCTTCTTTTCTCTCAGCTGTGGTAAACAGGTGCAAGCAAAAGGAAACGGTGTTTGCTCCCAAATTTTCACATCAAAGCAAAATGGGCTCAAAACATTTTCAGCTTTTTTCACCTGACCTTTAAAAGCTGGGCAGAGAGAAGGGCGAGTGTCCAATTCCCGCTCGCTGCGTGGAGGTTGTGTGAGACTGATTTCTTTTAGAGAGAGCTTGAAATAGAGTAGCCTGAATAAAAAAAGGGATTCAAATGAAAAATGGAAGCAGTGATAAATGCCTTTACTTATTTTATATAAAAGAAATATTCCTACAACTTTCAAGTTCTTTTAAACAGCAAAAAAGTTATATGGCAGAATTTGACTTGAGCCCAAAGGCAAGGAGCGTTCAGAGCAGGCGTGGAAGGGTGCTCAGTGCCAGGGCGGGGGGTGCTCAGTGCCAGGCACCCGGTTTAAGTCGGACGCAGGCTCCCGTTCTACACACCAGACCCTCTCCTAGTTTGTTTTAACACCCCACTTGCCAAATTGTGTCTTCCAAGCCTTAAGGGGATCCTCTGTCTGTGCTCTTCATGTAATAAAGCTGAGTAAAGGTTTCCCCCGCTGGTAGTGCCCGAAGGACCGAGCTTGCCCGTCCTCTGCTCCTGCTGGCCAGGGCGGTGAGGATCGTCCTCTGGACCGTGGTGAGCTTGAGGCAACCCTTTACGTGGCTCCCGCGGCCACGTGGTTTGAATCTGCCCGGTACGAGTATTGTACGTGGCTGAACTCTTGAGCTCTTGCAGGCTGCCGTAAGCATGTTAGCTGAAACGCTCGCGTTTTGCCTAAGTTCTGTTTAAAATGCCACTTGTAGTTGTGCAGATGCAGCACAGCTGTTTGCACTATTACTCCCGCACTTTAACGATTGCAGCCACAGGCTTTTGTATGTATGCAGGGTCCATTAACGGTAACGCTGATTTCTTCTTGGCCTTCGAAATGTAAAGCAGGGTCTCCTTGTAAAACCTGTGATGCCAGGCAGCTTCGTGGAACAGCTATTTTGTAACGCTGTAGAAAACCATTTTGAGCCTGACAAAATAAGGAGTTTAGAGAAGATATCAGCTGGCCACGCTGTGATAATCAAGTGATAGGTGATGGAAATGAGTCAAACCCTGCGGTCCTGCCTTAGACAAGGCTCTCGCTGAAGCTAGTGGGAGTTCAGCTTTTGGGGAGAACTGCAGGAGTGCACTTATTTTTTTATGTTCTACAAATGTTACATGATTACAGGGAACAATGTATTTCTTGGCATAAGATGCTTTAATATTAACATCAATCTTCATTACTTTATAGATGCTGCCCTGTGTAACACGAGAAAGTTTAGTTCCCCTTGAATTGGGGGTGAACTAGTAGCATCCTATTTTCGATGCTCTTTGGAAGCTTTCAACTAAGTGTTACAGAGAAATAGCACAGTAGTTGGAGTTGTCCTGTACTATTCATCACATTCACAGACCTCCACAGCTTCATCTGTACTGAACGGGACTGGGGTCCTAAGCAGCTTCTCATAGTCATAAAGGAAGCCATTCTCTGCTCTTTCTTTTTTTTTCTCCTATGGAAAGTACAGTATTTTATTAATTTTACCTGCTGTTTTTCCATGACATCCATCACGTTTCATCAGAGAAGTACACTACAGTTTCCTGACACTTTGTTCAGATGCTTGAAATTTCCTCTACAGGTTGAAGGCTTTACCTACTTATTAGCTGACAACTGTTGAAGTTGCAAATAAAAAGAGTTGAGTTTTGGTAAACCAAAAAAAAAACCACCAAACAAAGAAGCTGTATGTCCTGCTTAATTGATTTTATGAATGGGTTTTTCTTAAATATCTACTTCAGCTGTGTGAATGTAATGTTCTGTCAGAGCATCACCTGGCTGACTCATGCGAAGATGCAATAACGCTAAAGATCCTCTTTTTGCACTCAGGGTCTGACTCCAGCCCGTTGCAGTCAGTCCCATCGATTTCAGTGAGGTTTGGATCAGGTCAAACTGACAACTCAGGGTTGTCGCCAATCACTTAGGGTCCCAAAGTGTCCCAAGGCTGAAACCTGTATCTAGCAAGTGTTGAAGTTTACATTAAATGTATGTACTTTTGGAACATGTGCCATAAATCAAAGTTAAATGTCCATGTTTGCACTAAGGATGTTCTTGTGACAAGACTGTACTTTTCAGCATCTTTAACAATAATGTATCTATTGAATTTTTGAGAAAGAAAAAAAGAATATTGAACACTCATAATTTAATTTTGTGTTTCTTTGTCTAGTTTTGCTTTTGTAGAACATAGGTACAGGTGGTTTGACTTTTATGCAGACGTGTGCAAAGAGCATCTGACTGTGTTGAGAACAGGGATAATAGTATGCATGCGGTAGTGAATTTGCTCTGTCCCGTCAAAATGAAACGTTTTGTACTGTGGACTAAAGGGGGACCTTTATGATCTGACTTTGGTTTGTGAACTATGGATTCTTAGACACAGTCCCGAGTTGTTAAGTTAAAACATACTGGCGTTTTTGGTTTTTTTTTCTGGGTGACCATTTTTGTACAGAGGAATTGTTGAACTACGTGGTGGCTGTGGTTGCCTGGGGGGTTCCCCGCCATGCTGGCACACAGCGGTGGGCATTTCTCCAGCTGGGGTGGCCAGTATTGCGGGTAACCCCCGTACGCCCTCAAAAACGTGACCAGCTGAGCCTGAACTGAGCAACTCTGCAAGACCTAGAAAGATCCCAGTGTTCTTCAGCCACTGGCAATCACAGCAGAGAGGTTTTAAGGCACTGAAGGTTATTTCCATCTACTTTAAAATTGGTCACAATGCACTTGCTAGGTGGAAAAGTAGGAGTCTTTTAAAGTTACTGTCGGGGCTGTTTATAGTGGTAACAATTCTTGTGGTAACAGTACACATTTTGAGGTACAACTGTAAATATTTGTCTCAGCACACATTGCATATTAAATGGTTTTAATCTTTTTTGTCTTCCATAGTTTTAAATCTAAGCTTTTATTAATTTATGAAGTTGATGAGTTCTGCAAATCTGAATGTACAGTCTGAGGTTTTTAACATTTGAAACTTTGCACATGACATGGTATGTTACCTTAAGTATGCTGTTGAACTAGGCTCTTCATGTATATGTTATTATAAATTACAGTAGAGAATTTTCTCTGACTGCAAGTTTAAATGAACTATATTGTATATGTACCTGTAAAAAAATGTGTTAAATCTATATTTAAAGATTAAAAACTTGTTAAATAAATTCATATGAGAGTATGCAATTCTGTCCAAAGACGCCTCTGCTATCATTCTAGAGAAAAACAAAAATAATTCTCACAGAGTTGGTTTTATTTAATTTCTTTGGAGCAAATATAACCTCCTTACATGCGTTTTGATTTTAAAACAAGCAGTGGCAGATGATCCGATTAGCTTCTTGCTGGATGTAGTAGCAATGAAATTGGGAGAGGCACCTTGGCGCTCACACTGATGTCTGAAATAGCAGCTGTTGAAATCCTGCCCTGGCTCGGGGTGCCTCCATCACCAGCCTCCCCTGCATCCCAGCACCGGGCAGCGCTGCCAGGAGGGACCTCCAGGCTGGGGGCGGCGGGGCCGTGGTGTGGGGGGAGAGGTGGTCTTGGGGGCACACCTCACCAGGCGGGAGGGAGGAGACCCTTGTCACTGGGGTTCCGCCGTTGGGGACGTGCCGCCGTCCTGTGCGCGTGCCTGCAGCGTGGTGAGGCCCGTGCACGAGCTGCCCACGCCAGGCATCCCAGGGCGCAGTTCCCAAAGGCCACGCTCTTTCCCCATGCACCCCTGGAGTGTTCCGTGGAAGGGGATAGGAGGAGAACCAGCACTGATCGGAGGTAAACCTCCTTTCCTCTGGGATTATTCCCTTTCCTTGAAGTTGGGAACCGAATTAAGCCCCTTTGAGTCAGCCCGGCACAGGACCTCTGCCTTTCCCCGGGATGCCAGCTCCCCTTCCCCGTGCCTCGGTGCCAGCACCCACCCTGGGCATGGGGCAGGAACATCCCAGCGAGGTTTCTCCCACCCGCTCAGACCAGACTGACCAGACACTGGGGTGTCGCGCGCCGCCTGCACTCAGGGGACATCCCCCAAGCTCGTTTGGGGAGGGCAATGCTCCGTCTCCATCACCGTCAGCAGCGCCCGTGGCTGCCGTCCCTAATTTAACATGATT
>NW_009226180.1:18167-30941 GCF_000690835.1 Fulmarus glacialis | reverse complement strand
CCCTCTGGATGGCATGCCATCCCTCAGGCTTATTGACCGCACCACTCAGCTTGGTGTCATCTGCAGACTTGCTGAGAATGCACTCGATCCCACTGTCTATGTCATTGATGAAGATATTAAATGGTACCAGTCCCAATACGGACCCCTGTGGGACACAACTTGTCACCATCTCCATCTGGACATTGAGCCATTGACCACTACCCTCTGGATGCGACCATCCAACCAATTCCTCATCCATTGGACGGTCCACCCATCAAATCCATATCTCTCTGATTTAGAGATCCCTCGACCTGCTGGCCACGCTGCTTTTGATGCAGCCCAGGATACGGTTGGCCTTCTGGGCTGCACATGATTGGCTCATGTCCAGCTTTTCATCCACCAGTACCCCCAAGTCCTTCTTGGCAAGGCTGCTCTCAATCCCTTCATCCCCCAGCCTGTATTGATACTGGGGGTTGCCCCGACCCAGGTGCAGGACCTTGCACTTGTTGAACCTCATAAGGTTCACACGGGCCCACTTCTTGAGCTTGTCCCTGTCCCTCTGGATGGCATGCCATCCCTCAGGCTTATTGACCGCACCACTCAGCTTGGTGTCATCTGCAGACTTGCTGAGAATGCACTCGATCCCACTGTCTATGTCATTGATGAAGATATTAAATGGTACCAGTCCCAATACGGACCCCTGTGGGACACAACTTGTCACCATCTCCATCTGGACATTGAGCCGTTGACCACTACCCTCTGGATGCGACCATCCAACCAATTCCTCATCCATTGGACGGTCCACCCATCAAATCCATATCTCTCTGATTTAGAGAGAAGGATGTTGTGGGGGACCACATCAAAGACCTTGCAGTGGTCTACGACATTGATAGCCCTTCCCCTGTCCACTGATGTAGTCACCCCATCATAGAAGGCCACTAGGTTGGTCAGGCAGGACTTGCCCTTAGTGAAGCCTTACTGGCTGTCTTGAATCACCTCCCTGTACACCATGTGCCTTAGCATAACTTCCAGGAGGATCTGCTCCACGATCTTCCCAGGCACAGAGGTGAGACTGACTGGCCTGTAGTTCCCCAGGTCTTCCTTTTTTCCCTTTTTAAAAATGGGGGTTATGTTTCCCTTTTTGCCGTCAGAGGGAACTTCGCCGGTGTACAAGTACTTTCCAATTGCTATACATATAGGTACAAGTTTTCAGTCTTTTGCTGGAAAATAGGAAGCACTTCAAAACTGGGTCCCTCTAAGCCACTGTAGCTAAAGCAAGTAATTGTATTTTTGCACTTTTCCCTGTGACAAAGTAATTTCTGGAGGATAACACCGCAGCTATGGTGATTACATCTTTACTTCAGACTGCAGGAAGAATGATAAGAAAAACAAGCTTAGGTAGGCTGTGCAGGAAAAGCTGCAGTGAGGACTGGATTCAGCTACATACGGCAGGGGGAGAAATGGAGACTGCTCTTGTGTGGTACTAAGTGTCCACAAGGCCTGTGGTGGGGGGCAGAGGCAGGAGACTGAATTTGCAGGTGGGGAGGAGAGCTGAGCAGTGTCAAGACAGCAAGCGGTGGGAGAGCAGTGAGGGACTTCAGCTGATCTTAGTGGAGCACAGCTCAGAGATGGAGTCAGATAGGGCTCTGCTTTCTGCCTTCCCAGTGGTGCTTGCTTCTGTTTAGAGTAGGGTAATTCCTAGATGTCCACTGGATCTGCTGGTATTTCCACTTTGTTGGGAGAGTAGTATCCTAGTCCAGGCTTGGTGAAGTAGGTTAACTCATTTTACTACCTTGCAGCTGGGGCAAGCAAAAGGCACTTAAGATGTCTGAACTGTAACAGCGTATAGCTGTTGGAGGTAACTCTCTAAGCTGTTAGACTCAGTTTTGCTCAGGTGCCTGTTGTCAAAGCTCATTCCTGACATTCAAAGGTAACGGAGCTGGAACAGTGGCAGTGCACTGTGAAATCCTCCTTTCTTTGTGAGTTCTGCTTATTTTTGGCGTATTCTGCCATGTTCCCTCCATCTAAGGCTGTACTTGCACACTGTCCAGGTTGTGTTGTTGTTCTCTGATGTTCCTGTGAAGTCAGCCAGCCACTATAGCCCCAGTGGGCTGGGCATCCAACAGCTTTGTGCAGGATAGCAATACTACCAACTAGCAGGAGACTGATGCTGCACCTCGGGTGTTCATTTGGAAGATTTCTTACATCTTACACAGATGTAAGAAGTCAGACATGGGCAAGACAGAGGGGACTTCACATTCCCCTTCTAATGACAACTTTTGGAAACAACTTGAAATTGTCAATGCACTGTGTTGTCTGTATTTGAAGTGTCCAGACTCTGCATCTCTAGGTGCTACGTTCCTTATAGGGTATCCCCAGAGTAATCTTGAGTTTTGCAGCATCTTGATGACTTTAAGTACACAGTGGCAAAGCAGGTGTGATCTGACTTTAAAGCAAACTCACCTTATTCAATCTCAACACAGATTCCTCTTCTGACATAGTGCCCACGTTGGACAGTCACTTCATGGGTTCTATAAATGCAAGGCACAGAGACAAATCTGTGTGTTGTCCAGATCTCAGGAGTGACTCCTGTAGAGGGGGCAGTGAGTAGCAATAGGTGGAATGTGAAACTGCTTCTAGGTTCAAAAGGTGCAGTTTGCTATTTCCGATGTGTTTTGTCAGGTAAGTGCTGTCTCAGGCAGTCCTGGATGTTGCTGGGAGACACTTCAGGTGTAATTAGGAGTGTAGGCTGCAGTTCAAAGCTGGCTGTTGTTCACGCGTTCTGCTGCTGTGCAGATGGACTTTGAGTCACAAAGACATTGCCAAGGTCTGTGCTCTCTGTCCATAGATCTCCATAAGGGCATCGCTTATATGACCATGAAGCTTGCAATGGTTGGACATCCATCTACCTACCTCCAGTGCTGCTTCTTGCCACATGATCCATGGCTACTGCTCAGTGGAGAGAGAAGAACATTATGCCCTTGTAATGAACAAAATGGTCGTATTTAAGAATGCCCTGAGGTGATAGATCTTATCCGCACCTTAATCAGGCAACAGGTGAACTTTACTTTTTGGGCATGATGCAAAATCCACTTGTGTAGTTGTGTAACAGGGAAGGAATGATAGTTTTGTAGGTGGAAAGATTTTTGATTCAGTCTGGTTAAGTCTGTTGTCTGGCAGGTTGGCTGCCAATAAACTGTGATGAAAACTTGGCCTTCCTGAAATTGGTAGGGGTGGGTCTTTTGTCTTACACACATCTCTCAATGAATCACCCCTGTGCATAGATGTCCGGATACTCGAGCTTGCTGAAGTTATGCACTTTGCAAAGCCTCATTCATTGCACACCTTTAGCAGACTGAATTCCAGCAGCCTTTGAAAACTATAGTATTAAATGTGATATGGGTCAGCACTGAGAGGGAGGCACATACTATATGTGATAACGGGTAGTGTTTCCAGGAGTTTCTTTAACCATGCTTATTTTTTTTGTCTGTTTATTTGCAGAAAAATTAAGATCTGAAATTAAATTTGCATCTACGTGATGGAATGAAGAAACCACTTTATTTATGTTTTCCAGATTAAATTAAATGAATGGATTTTCTGTTCATTTTGCTTTTTATATTTCAAACACATGTTCCTGATTAAATTTAGGTGGACTTGGTTCTGAAATACAATTTTGAAACAGAAAATCCAAGCTCTGTAAGAAACTAGTGTGGAGGCCAGATAGGCTTATCAATTGCTCTTTAGCTCTGACCTTATCAGAACTTTTGAAGCCATCTGGCTCCCAGCCCTCCAATAGGTGAGTTTATTATGTTGGGCTGAAAATAGGACCATTTCTGTACCAGACCTAGGAAGAACCTCAGAATTTGGAGTTTTGGGGTACAGTGCAGAATTTCTGCTGCAGTCTAACACTGCAGAGGAAATGGTCCTAGCACAACCTTGACTGCTTTGTGTGGTATGCTGGCACGGTGCTGCCCTGCCCTGCTGGGTTGCCGTATCTGGAGAGGTTGTGTAGAGGCATACATGTTGGCTCCACGTGCAGCTGTCTGGGATCTGACAGTTCATTTGTGTGTGTCCCGAGCTGTGTTACAACCCACTAGACTGTCTCCAGAAGTGGATTTCCATAAAAAGACTGTACATTTTGATTCACCTTGACTTGTCTTTTTTTCCTTTTTATATGAGGAATGGTGGTAGAGGATTTTTTTTTATTACAGTGGTCAACTATCTTAAGTTAGAAAAGGGCATTGCATGATAGACCCAGGGTCCTCTGGCTTGTGTGATTCCTTGTGCTACTCAGATTGATCAATGGTGTTTCTATTTGAAGGGAGCAGAACTCATTAAATCATAGAGTGATTTAGATTGGGGTGGGGAGGAGCTCTACAGGTCGTCTGGTCCAGCTCCTGCTAACTGGAAGCTTCAAAGCTGACTCAAGCTGTGATGTTAGATGAAGTTGCTTAGAGCCTTGTCCAGTCAAGTTCTGTATACCTCCAAGAACAGAGATCCCCAGCCTCCCTGGGCCCCTGATGTAGCAGTTGATCACCTTGACTGTGAAGGACTTTTTTCCACTCCTTTATACCTCCCTGGAAATTCCCTTGGTGCAGCTTGTGTGTCATTGCCTGCCAACAAGGTTGGTGCTTGTTAGTGAGACTTGATACCCCTTTTTATGATGATGATTCATAAGTATAGGGGGATCATAGATAAAGGAAGCCAAATAATGCACCCCTGAGCTATTACTGTTTCTGAACAGGGCCAGCAGCTTCCAGTTTGAAGGCTGCACAGTTAAAGTAAGATTCATTTTCTGCCCATCTCCCTGTTTCATTAAATTCCTGGTCTCAGCAACAGATTCATTTTGGACTATTTACCGTTCTTGTTGCCATCTTTGTCATTGGAATGGGATATCAGCATGTTAATGCCTCATATAACCTGTGAATGATGGTAGAGCACTGTCGCTCTTCGACATTTTCAATGCTCTGTAATTTCATTATCTGGCCATTCTTCCCTTTCCCTGCAGTGTAGTGTGTCTGACATGGTGATTGCCACTTCTAATGTCTTCTTCTGCTACTACTTCCAAAGATTTTCCTCTGTCATTATGGGTGGTTCGTCTTTCCCAAAAGGAAGGTAATTCTTCAGATTGAAAAGAACTTTCTCTTACATCCTCAAACTATATTTTTTTTCTTGTGACAGAAATAATCAATGGCTGCTTCTTTGTGATTTTCATCCTGAAGGATTTTATAGTACTGTGTTAGATATATAAGCATCACTCTTCACTGTAGCATGGTCACTTTCTGAGTGGAGCAGGCGAGCCCTATAATAGAGAACTGTTAGTTCTGTTCTTGTTCTTTATACATCTTATTTCTTTGGGTGCCCTGATCTCTACCTGAAAATGCTAATACAAGCCAAACATTTGATAATTCTTATTGTGAAAATGCACTTTGAAAAGCGTGTGAAAATAGCAGAATGTTTAAAAAGTGTCTTATTCAGCTAGGGAACAGAGAGATGCCGAGTGTCTGACATGGTTTATTACTCTCTGTGGTCCACGTCCGACAATCATCTTGACATTTCTCAGATTCCTCATTATTGCAAGGATGGAGGACAGTGGCAGTGCCCTTGACTTTTCTTTTCCTGTCCTCCTATGGTACATTACAAGATTTTTTTGTGGGATTTTTTTTGTTTGTTTTGTTTTGGCTTTTGCAGTGAAGGTCTGAAGTTTGTTCAGAAGAGTTGAGAAGTCTTGGGATTTGCAGGGTGGGGACACATGAGGTTCTGTGGATTGCTCTAGACAAAATATTGTCCCTTCTATTACTGCCTTCCTATGATAGTGTAATGAGCTCATGGAGTGAGTGTATGCAGGTGACTGGGTGAAGTGCTGCTTGCTCAACTATTTGGCAGATGTCTCTGGATATCAAAGGTAGTAGAGATCAGGGCTTATTTTAGAAAAGTTATTAGGGCACTCATTGAATGCTTATACTAAACAAGAATGATATGACCAACATTAGCAACAATTCAGTTAACAGCAGGGAATTTTGTAGTGTGTGTAAGAGTGGGGATCATGTGGCTGGAAATCCCAGAGGGTTTCTCAGCCTTGGGCATGTTAGTTTTTACTGGAAGTTTTGGAAGAGTGGTAGGAGCAAGTTCAGAAGAAACTTCTCTCAGGGAAATAAGGTCAGAGATGCAAAAACCAAGAAGCTTGATTTGTACATGCTCTTTTCCTTTGTCCCTGGCTTGAAAAACTTCTCAAAGCTGTTGCTGGGGTCATTACCCATGTGCTGGTATCTGTTGTTATGGTCTGAAAGGGCTTTTCATGGAATGCTTGGGGTTAAGCAGCACCTTCTCCTGAGTTCCAGCTCTGTCTCGTCATTTGGAAAATCATTTCCCATTCTCATTTCTTGTTTTTTAAAAAGCAGATGATAATATTTACTGACCTGACATGTACAGGCTGAAGACTTTTGATTTCATCACTTTGGATCTGTTGAAGTTCTAATTAGTGCTAAAGGTTGCTGTTTCCACTCTTACACACAAATTTCTCACGATGGCATTACTGACTCTCCTGGGCATGAAGAAAGATGCCATCGTGTGGGTGCTGGACTGTGACACCTGTAAGACTTTGGATTTAGCCTGGATTGTGGTATACTCGTTATGTTTCCTATGTCTGCAAATCTCCCAATCCCCTTCCTCCTTCCCTCTCGGGCACATCCGAGTTCTTCTTGTACACGTATTAATTCTCTGTTAGTTCTGGACTCTCCAAGGGGCTGATGCAGTACATGGAGATTTACGAAGCAGAGGAAATTTGATATTTGGAGCCATGACTGACACCCTTTGTAGCAAGGACATTTAACTAGACACAGCCTCATGCCAGAGCCCCTGCCCTAGTACGGGACACAGTGAAGTACTGTCCCTTGCACTGGAGCTGCTAGTCCTTGGGCTGGCGGTGTTGCCACGGTCCCTATTGAGGTATGGCTGAAGTGGATGTAGTGTACAGACACGTGATGGGAGTGTTCAGTGAGTTGGAAGATCTGATTTACTGAATGAATACTTAGAGTCAAATCCATACATGCATATATGGCCAAAGGACTTCTGAGGTGGAAAGGGGGGCATGAGTACCTGTGTAGGGAGCAAAGGGAAGAGGTGGTGCTGTGGGCACTGTTATGGACAAGAGCTGGCAAGGACTAGCTGGGTGGAGGGGAGAACTATTTGTGAAGGTTATTAGCCAAAGAAGGTCAGTCTCTATACGCTGCTGCTTTGTTGCAAAAAGGGACCGACTCTCCCCTCTCTTGAGTGGCTAAAGGGGAATCCAAAGGAGACCAGGCTCCTTGGACTAGCTTTAACCTTTTTAAAGAGAGGAAACATTTAAATTTAATGTCTAGAAAAGGCTTTATGAAATTGAGTTCTCAGCCACTCTGAGTAATCTTGCTAAAGAGGCTACCTCGCTTTACAGCTTTAAATCTACTTTGGACAGAGTATTAGCAATTATCCCATAGGGAGCAATCCTGTATTTTCTGGATGAGCTAATAGGCCTCTTGCATCTCTAATTTCTATTGTGCTGTGAAGATGTGGATGATTGTTATTAAAGGCCGTGAGAAGCAACTGGTCAGCTCATTGCCAAACTGCTATAATTCATGGGTGTTATACATGGGCTGCAGTTTGCTTAAAATTGCAATCCATGTATTCTAAATTGTTTCCATAGTGCTTGGCCAATAAAATTACAGGTTTATTATGTTCATGCGGATCTCTTGTTTAATCAAGAATGCCATGTGTTCTGTGAATGCTAAGCTGTTGCTCTAAAAATACCCCTTGTTCTCTTGATGTAAGAGCACGTGAATCAAGTTGGTGTTATTTTTCCTTTATGTTTGAATGTAAATCCAGTATTCTTGAATGTGAAGGGCTCATGGCACCTACAAGTACTAGTAATAGCTGTTCAAAAGTGCTCTGTGCCATTCTGACTGTAGCATTACTAATTTGAGGCATCTAAAACATCCTGAGTCAATTCTTTCTTGCGGGGAGAAAAAAATAATGCAATGGAGTTTAAAACAATTACGTAGCTGCATCTATGGTTAAAAACAGATATGTAGCTAGGCAGTTGTCTCTACATGTGTGTAAAAAAGAAAAAAACCAAGCCAACACCAACAAAAAAACCCCAAACAACAACAAGAGAGAGTGAGTATATGAGATGTGCAGTGTTTTGGGAACTAGAAGTCAAAGACTTCAAATGGAGTTCTGAGTGTATTTTAAGTCACTCTCTGAATTCTGAAAAGTAGGAACTGAGGTTGGGCTTTTTTTGTTTTGTTTGTTTTGTTTTAAGTCATCACTAGCCTCCAAGACCTAGGGCTTTAAGAAAAACAAAATGCAACAATCTATGAGCGATGACTTGAGCTCTTTGATACAGTCGAGGACTCTCTGGTGCTCTGACAGCTTGGTTCAAGGCTGAGCCCCTGATGCCTGTTTGTAGCATCAATTTTCTAATGAGAGCTGCTCTGACTGCAGTGGTCTCATGGGGGGTCTGTGGAGCTGTTGGAATCAGTCTTGTACTGGTGTATCAATTGCCTTTTGAAAGGCTGGAGTGGAGAGTACCTTCATTTTGTTGTAAATTCACATATAGAACACAACGGGTGACACTGTTCCAATAACTAGGTTTGCTGAAGATTATCTTTGGACCACTTGCTGTTGGTCCTGCTGTAAAAGGGCCCAGAGAAATGTTTCTGTTTTGGGAGGTTATTTATAAGAAGTAGTCTGTAGATGATCACCCTTGTGAAAGGACAATCATAAAACAGCAAACGCAAAATGGGCCTTTGGATTTGTTCTTTAGTCTGTCACAGCTACTTAAAAGACTTGCTGCTCACCTTTTCCTACGTGTGCATCTTGCCAAGATGAACTTGTGCAGTGTTGACACTCTGACACCATCAGCTTGAATCAGTCCTCTGGTCCACACTATGCTTCAGCCTCTTGTAACATTCGGAGCTCTAATCCTTTGCCAGCTCAAGATTTACTCATGAAAAGCACGTTGCTGTTTGTATTTGAACTTTATTCCCCCTCTGGAGCAGGTACTTGTCATGGTGAACTTCCTTGCAGTCACAAAGGCAGAACAGGACACTTTTGGATCTAGGTTATGTTATAGTCCTCTGTTTTGGAGGCTGTTGTGGTTATTAGAAATATTCTTAATGATGGGTTTGCAGCCATCCTATAATGAAATTTGGAGCGGGTGGTGGGTTTGTTTACTGAAGGATCACAGCACAGAGAGAGAACTCGCACTGGAACTTGTGCAGATGACCTAGCTTTACCTGAAGAGGAATTGGCAAATTTATTCCGTAGTGCCCTATTTAAGATTTTGTGTTCATATATCATGCGAGAATGGGATTGAATTTCTCCTTCAGATAAGCTTTGCCACCTCTCTCTGTCCTTACTGCCATCCAGAGACAACTAGAGACTATTGCTCCTTTTTAGTCTAGGCTCTAATAAAATAGGACAAGCTGGTGTGCCTGGCCCATCTCCAGCCATGTTTTCATTTCAGAGCAGGTGCCAATCTTAGGTTTTATTGCATAGTTGTAACAGATGCTAGAGAGACTGTATGGCAAGGAGTGACAAGGGGGTGGGGAGTGTCTGAAGTCCTGCTTCTGTGATTTCATGACGTTCGTGAAGACAGGACCTTGCGATGTGACTGGTCAGGGAGAGGAGAAGAGATTATTCCGATGGAAATCCAGGGCTCTTGAGATAGTAAGGAGGAGAACGAAGTTATCACAGATCTTGCATAATGGCCATTACAGATCTTGTTTAGTCTTTCTTTATCTCACTGCACAGCCATTCCCTGTTATGTTCCTCAAGGGGCAGAAGGATTTTTGGAAGTTTTGAGAAACTTCTGGTGTTCAATTGAGAACATGCTGATGCAGGAATAGTCAGTGGGACTATTAATGTTCTTTAGAGCCCTTCTGCAGTGGTGGGCAATTTTTGATATCTCAGTGCAACGTGCAAGACAACCCTACAGCCCGTGTATGTGAAATTCCCTGAAGGTCATCTGGAGACCCTGCAGAGCTACAGAGTATTTTCATAAAATATGAGGATCTCTCTTTTCCCTTTTCTACCTCCAGGTTTTGGGTCCCGGATGTTCTTGTGATGGCGAAGAGAGCCAATGCAGGTGCTGGCAGAGCACATCCTGGGTTATAGCATCCCAAATCCTGATCTTAAAAGCAGTCCCAGTTTAAATGTCAGTCAGCAGTCCCAGTTGTCATAACTGTGATTCTTATGAGGAAGGATACAGACAGTGGCTTGAAATGAAGACTGTGCTTCAATTTCTCTGTTGGCTAGACGGCAAGAATTTTTCAGGTCCAAGCAAGGAATTTTTAGGTCCCTAGGTAAGAGAAAGAGAGTGATTTCACAAGGTCAAACCTTCTGAAAGTTTTCTACTGCAGTGAGGGTTGCAGTATGGAGTGAGTAGGTATTTTCATCTGACCAACGGCCCCTGGGCCCCAACCAACCCTAAAAGGGTTGCAAAAGTCAATAGTGGTTTGGATTTCTACAGTGGTGATTTACCTCTTTTCTTTCGTACAATCCATGTCCATAATGTAGAATTTGTATTTCTGAGTTTCCTACTTTCATGGCTTTGAAATTCTCAGCCATAGAGTTGTATTAAAGGAGATTTGAATTCAAGTTCCTCTATTTTTCTCAGCTTCTTTTTTTTAAGTAACGGAACACTTAAGTCTGTAAGAAAAATTGCCCTTGACAGCTTTAACTGCGCTGTTCCACATCTCCCCATGTAGACATTAGCACAAGGTATTTCTAAAGTGGGAAAAATATATTTTCTTTCTTACAGAGCTCAAAAACAGGTGAATGGATTTTTTTCTTAATTTGCCCCCCAAAATTGCAATATTGGGCCGACACCAAAAGTTATGATTTTATTGTGGTTCCTGACACATTCCTTCATGCTCCACCCCCCCCGCCCCAAAGTTGGTGCCAGTCTTTCAGAGGACAATTTTTTTTTTGGGGGGGGGAAGGTGTTTGGTTTTTTTCTTTTTTCCTTTCCTACAGGGTCAGATTTTAAGCAAATATATTTTACCTGTCTTTAGGAAATACTCAGACAGGGAAAAATGTTCGCTCTGTATTATCTGTATCTTTCTTCCAAAGCTTTATTTCCTTGGCAGGCACAGAACTGGTAACTGGCTGGTTTGGAAGATGGGTCGTCTGGCTTGAGTGACAAACCAGAGCTCTAATTGGGGGTTCAGGTCCCTCTTCTGCCTTTACTTTCCCTCTCAGGACCTGGGTATATGCCAGGAGTGTGGCTATTGTAGCCTCTTGCTGCCTGGAGGAATCCTTAGCCCTAAGTTATATTCCCATGGTAGGGCATCTTAGGGGCCTGCTCTTTCAGCTGACATGGAGGGAGGCATCCCATTAGTCCCTTGAATTGACAGTTTTGAAGTCTTTATGTGGCCAAGCATGAAGGAGGAGAAACCATGGCATGTTCCTTCTGTTAGGCAGGCAGCACAGCACCTGCTCACTCAACAGTTTCCTGTTCCACTTGCTAGGAGGCCGCTTTATCTCTGGGTGGGGCTATTTACAGGCTATTGTGATACAGATCATGTTCATTCTTTCTTGCTGATGTAACTGCAATCTGAAATAGTTAAATGTCAGTTGGAGGCAGAGCTGAACCCCATGGCACCTGCCTACTGTGAATGTCCATCAACTGGCTCATATAGTTTTTTGGGTTACCAGGCAGAATCCAAATAGCTCTGGCCCCGTGGTGCTTAGGGCTGTTCTCTGGAGGGGATGGTGTGAAAAGTTGGGTGCCTCAGAAAGAAGGGAGAAGTTGAATCTTCAACTCAAGAATTCTCTATCCTCCATTCTGTTGCATATCATGGAAGCTGTTGCTAGTGTCTTGCATAGGCTAGTTTGCTGTTAGCATACCTGCTCCTCTGGACTCCATAGGAAGAACAGAAGTTGTTTTAGTGCACTTAGATGAAGGAGGATGTTACATCTGGCTGGCTCAATGTGGTGGATGTACACAGAGGAAACACTCCCAGGCCAGTTCCTGGAAATACCTAGTAGCCGGATGTCATGAAAGTCTGCTTGATTAGGCCCTTCAAAGGAGATAACATCAGGGCTCCAGCGGTGTTTGGCAGGAGCAAGGAGCTGCTCTGCACAGGAACAAAGAAAGGAAATTGCCCAGAGAGTGTGTGTTTTCACAGCAACAGATAAAAGTAACTACTTAATGATACAACACAAAGAATATTAAAAAAAAAAAAAAAAAAGCTATGTAGCTATGGCACAAGTTCCGGCACTGTAGTGATGATGAAACGTATGCACATGATAAATACAGAATAAAAATGAAAATAAATATAATAAAGATCATTAAAATCAAGAGTAAAGATTAGTTCAAAGGAATATCAGTAGGAAAAGGAGCTGCTAGGGTAGAGTTTGACCTTACCACAGCTGAGCCACTAAGTTTCAAAGTACGTTTGGGCATCTACAGATAGAAACTGCTGCATAAACATAGGTTCAAGGTCAGAAGGATGCAGACAATTGGACAGACCACATTTTTATTACCTTAATATATAAGATAATCAGATCATTTAATCTTTGTTGAATCTATAATAATGTAAAAAATATGTTAATTGGCTAGTTAGCACTCAAGCTATTGCTTCTGACCTTTCGTCTGTGGAGAGCCCTGACTCTGCTTGTCCCTTACCTGCAGCACTTTCCGATCCTATGTGTCCTGCTCAGCCTGACTGACCCAAGCTGCCTGTGATAGTTACTCATATATTCTAAACTATCACTTATATTTTTATCTTATTCTTTCTGTTATGATTTTCATAT
>NW_009226180.1:0-18155 GCF_000690835.1 Fulmarus glacialis | reverse complement strand
TCCCTACTATTTAATTATATTTATAAATAATCTACCTAGGCGTATATAAAGAATTATGATAAAATCATGGGTTTATTCTATTGATGTTACAGTCATTCAAGGTCAGGTAGTAAATGTGGGGGAAAATCTAAGTATTGGGCTTTGGTACCTGCAGTAACCATAACAGAACGATTTGTGCATTTTGCCCTTTTTCCCTCTGTGCCTAAACTTGTCACCTGGCAAACTGCAAAAATCCTATTTCCCTGGGCTGTTGTGAGGAAGGGAGTAAGCCAAAGTCTAAGGTACTTGGATTTCTTGATAGTATGGATCAAGTGGCAGGAGTGGAAGGTCTTTTAACTGCACATTAAAAGCAGATGCAAGGGCTTGTCTCCCAAGAGGTACATCCTTTCCTTTCATGGTAACTTCTGTGAAACTCCAACTTTTGGACTGGTTCCCCTGGAGGGAGAAGGATGTTTTCTCAGAGTAATATTGTTCAGAATTGAATAATATTGTCTCAGAATAACATTGCCATTACAAATTAATCTCCCTGCAGGTGGGTGAGCTGGCATCAAAGCAGGGAATAGAGCGGGGAGGCTCTGACACCCTTGCCCGCTCTGAGTGCCGGGCCAGTGACCAGACCGCACTGCTGACACAGTGGCTTCTCCAGCACCCATCTCCTGCTGTCGTGTTGAAGGCAAGGCTCCTTGCTTTAGGAAGCACAATAGGCATGTGTTTCTGTGGCATGGCATCAAATTCCCTGCTGTTATTTTCCTAAGCTAGCAGTGAGGCATTTTCACATGAACAAGTAAATCTTTGGGTCATAGATATGAGGCTGGAAAGAACTTCAGTAGCTTACCTAGTCCATCTCCTGTCCCTGGGGAGAGAGGGAATCTCTTGCCCATGCTCTGTTCAACGCCAATTACTTGAGTTTCTAATTGGAATCTGAGGAAGATCAGTAATATGTACATATGTGAGAAAAGGGGAGGGGAGAGAGAGAGTGTGTGTGTGATAGGAGTGAGAGTTCCTGAGTAGAGCCTGGAGTCTGAAATGGAAAAACAATAAGCAGCCTGAGTTGTCTTGAAAAATCAGCTTTATGGGAGCTTTTTTCTCTCTTCCTTTCAGAAACGGCTTAGACACAAAATGCCCCACATAGTTTAGTTTCCTTTACGGAACCAGTCAGTCTTTCCTTCAGTCCTCAAGGAAAACCCTCAACTGTTCTGGCAGTTTATAATATCTCAAAGGGCTGCACTGTCTTACCTTCTGTCAATCTTTTTTTTTTTTTGTTTGTTTTTGTTTTTTTTTGTTTTTGTTTTTAAATTGAGAACTGTCCTGTGAAGGTAGTGTACCCACCCACACTTGGAGGTCAAGTCATTCCTTCTTTTCGGGTCCCCATGTCAGAAGCTTTAAATGGCCCTTCAGCAGGTATGTGACTTCACAGAGTTAAATTGCTGCACAAAATCTGCTGGTTCGCAGACGGTATCAGGAGATAATTGGAACAAGAATGGAGCCAGCAAAGTAACTGGGGCCTTTTTTCATTTTCTTCTTGAACTTAGGTAGAGATGTGCACGCAGCAGCTTTAAAAGGAAGACGGAGAAGAGGAAAAAAAGATAAAATTAAATTTCCCAAGGCTTTGGTGGAGGCTTCTTAGCAAACTGGAAGAATTGGGAGATATGATCCAGCATGGGTTGCTGAATCAATAAAAATAACTTATGAGTTCTTTGCTGTCACCTTTTATAATGTATGATAGGGGACCCTTAAATCATATCACTACCTGCCAGGAGAGATTGTATTTATGTTTAACTGAGTTACGCAGAGATAAAACTCAGGCTTCTGTTATTTTAAGCAATCTAGATGTCTTTTCTTGTGGGAATGTGTGTTTATGTGCCGCAAGGCCATCCTGAAGAGCTGGGAAAGATTCTGTAGAGCACAACTGTGCCTTGTTGGGGGGGTGGGTCAGATAATCTGGGGGGTCTTTTCTCCTTCTGATTTCAATGACTAGTGCTGCTTGCAGGCTGCTGATAGTATTGGTGTGTCCGCCCTCCCCTCCAGTGTGTTTATTCCTAACGGTCTGGAATTCTGCTTAAATGTCTCCTGTGTTTTATTGCTGTCCTTAAAAAGGTGACTAATTCACCACGCCTTTCCCAGGCACTCTCTCCTGATGCTGTGTGGCTAATAATTCTAATAATATTTAGCTTTTATGGACTGATTTCCACCCCCCCCCCCCCCCCCTTTCCCCCCCCGCCTTACAAAGTGGACAAAGGCTTTATGATCTGACCTGGTAGCTATGTTTAGGGCTCTACTGCAACCTCTGGGACAGAATCCAGCTGTTCTTCAAGGGCTGATAACCTTGCTGGAGGTTTTTCTTTTATTTCTTTAGGAAGGACGTGTTAAGAATGTGGTTGTAACTTTGGTTTTTTGTATGTGTGTGCGCTAAAGGTAAGCATGTAGGTATGCAGGAGGTGTATTTGCTGAAACTGAAGCAGGATTTACCAATGTTGTTTTTTTTCTATTTCCTTGGCAACGATGTTACGTGAGAGATATTGTCCAATTTTTAACGTATAGTGGAGATGGAAGAGCAATGTGGCTGACTTGCAGATGCTGTACAGCTAGTGGTTATGCACACCCCTCATTTGGGTGATAATTAGAATCTGTGGTTTGGGAGGAGGA
The DNA here is from genome assembly GCF_000690835.1 of Fulmarus glacialis. Taxonomy (NCBI): domain Eukaryota; kingdom Metazoa; phylum Chordata; class Aves; order Procellariiformes; family Procellariidae; genus Fulmarus; species Fulmarus glacialis. The sequence continues at coordinate 15,509 of NW_009226180.1, read as the reverse complement.
GAATCTGACTTCTTTTCCCACGTTATTGTAAAACATTATAGTCAGATTTGTCTTCTGAGTCCCGGAGGCATGCGTCATTGCTTTGGTGGTGGTGTTATCCAGCTGCATTCACAACCATGGCATGGACTTCTATGTGCAAGGCACTTCTGAACATATCCTAAATTACAGTCCCTGCACCAAAATGTTTAAAAAACAAAAGCATGAGAGACCCTGTCGGGTTCAATTCAAAAACCTTTCCAGGTTTGGGTGAGCCCAGAAAGGTAAATCCATTGCACTGGAAGAGGTGTCTGCCTCAGTGTTGATGTCAATGGGTGCTTTGTCTCTGGGCAGGCTGGGTTTGCCCTTGAATTGCCAAAGCAGAGAAGCAACATACAAGAATCCTGCCCTGCTCCTGCTGGTAATTGTGTGGGAGGAGGGAGTTGGCCTTTCCAGAGCTGGCTTTTTCTGCAAAACACTGTAGCGGTTTTGGGTTTTTTCCTCCCTCAGATTCTGTTCATTCACTGCAAGCCTGTAAATGGGAATTTCAAACTGCTGCTTACATCCTGATGGCTGTTTTGTGAATGTGATCTACCTCCAGCATCGCAGGGGAATCCATGGGAAGACTTCTCGCGCTCTGGCTCCCACTTACTCTGCTGCCTATTTACACTGAAAGGGAGGAGGGCAGCAGACAGGAAAAGTATACCGTGGCAGTTTTCATACTGGAAAGTGAAAAGCAACACAGGCAGAGGAGGATTAAAGGAGCATGTCTTTCTTTTAGTTACTGGTTCTTGTTTTGAGGACAAGTTTGACAGTCTCAGCTGTTTGGAGGTCACAAGTTCACTGGAACATGTTTTGCTTTTGTGTGTGATCTTGGGACTTGTCTCTTTCAATTTCAGTGGGTTCTTTTGCCTGCACTGCCTGAAGCCACCCACAGATCATTTTTATCTCTCTAGAGATTAAAAAAAAAAGTCCTTTGCTGTTGCTTAAGTTGGCATCGCTTTACTCTTGCAAAAGTGTTGCTCTGATTTCCGGCAGGCAGGATTTGGCCTGTGTTTGTTGTTAGTACCTCTGTTGTTTTCTTCTTATGTCTTAGGATGTGCTGTTCCTTAACTGCAAGTATCTGGAGGTATGTTTTCTTCAGCTATGCTCACCAGGCAGGGGAAAAGAAGTTAGATTGGTACTCAAGGTATATGTGTTCCTTTTTTTGCGAATCGTTCTGTTACTGTGGGTGAACCTGGATTGGCGCTTTATCTTCCAGGTGATGCTTCTTAGCTTAAATTAACTAAATGTGTTGAAGTAGATTATGTCAGCTATGTTAAATTCCTGATGGAGACTCTTTTTCAGAATAAAGTGGTCTTTAATTTGATTTTTCTGATGTATTTGCAAAGTGAATTGAACCAAACTCTTAAAAGTTGATTTGCATTCTTCTTCCCGAGTGTTCCCATGTAGAGAAACACTTAGTCTCTCTCTGCCTCTTTGTGCACCACCACGCTCATCAGTAAAACAAAGATGACATTACTTGCCTTGTTTCAGAGTGGTGATGCTCGAGAATCTGTTAACACCTGTGGAATGTAAATTCCTCACCTGGGAGCTTTGTAATAATGCTATATGCTTCTCACAACTGGAGATGGCACTTTTGGGTATTGGCAACTGCACTTAGACCTCCAGGGCAAATGAGGATGGTGATGTTGTATAGTGTGATCACACACACGCATGCATATGTTTTTGAGGGTGTATTTGTGTGAAGTGATTTTGGTGGGACCAGGGCCATGTAGTGACTGTTTTTGAGAACCACTGTACCTTGATCTAGGAAAAGACTTGTACTGGAACCGAGTTAATTTTCTTCGTAGCAGCCTGTGTCATGCTGTGTTTCACTTGATCTAGGAAAAGACTTGTACTGGAACTGAGTTAATTTTCTTCGTAGCAGCCAGTGTCATGCTGTGTTTTGAATTTTCAGCTAAACCAGTGTCAATAACACACCAATGTTTTAGGTATAGCTGAACAGTGCTTGCACAGTGTCAAGGTTTTCTGTTTCTCACTCTGCCTGCCCTAGGAATAGGCTAGGGGCAGTAAAGAGCTTGGGAGGGGGCACAGCTAGAACAGCTGACCCAAACTGGCCGAAGAGGTATTCCGTTCCATATAATATCATCCTTAGCAACAATAACTGTGGAGTAGTCTTTCCAAAGTAGCCATCTTTCAGTGACTGCCTTTGCATAGGTGTTTTGTGTTCTTTTTTTTGCATAGGTGTTTTGTGTTCTTTTTTTTGCATAGGTGTTTTGTGTTCTTTTTTTTTTTGTTTCCCTTCTCTTTCTTTCACTTATCAAACTGTCTTTGTCTGGAATTACAAGTTTTTCTCACTTTTGCTCTTCTGGTTCTCTCCCCCATCCCCCTGGCGTGGGGAGAGAAGAGTGAATGTCTGGGTGGGTGCTTAGTTGCTGGCGGGGGTCAACTCACCACACATTTAAACACAAATGTATGTTGAGCACGTAAATGATCCTCTTCCCATCTTCTAGCATTTATGTGTGAAAAATTAGGCTGAGATTAGTGGCTTTTGCCTGAGTTAGCTTGAAAGCAGAGATTATATGAAAGACCACTTTACTTAGAAAATTTGTCACGCTGAATAACTCTGTGAATTTGTTGATCAGTTCATCTTTAATTATTAATTTTGTGCCTTAAGAAAAACCCACCACCACCATCAAAACAAACAAAAAAACCCACCCAAAACAAAGCAAAAAGAAAGAAATAGGTAGGGACCTCTACAGAGCAGTGCCGCTGGCTTTTTAGGTCCCAGAGAATTTTAAGCCAGTTTGCATTCAGCTGTGAGCAATTTACTGATACTGGTTCCCAGTAGGCTGTGGTTGTTCACATTTTAAATTTACTTGTTGGGTGCTGTTGCTCTCATGAATTGGGGAAAAAGCAGATGAAAACTGCAGACAAGCTTCTTGTGGCTGGTGGTGGCGGGGGAGAAAAGCTTGCAAACATCATGGAAATAGGTCTGTAGGCAGGACATGGAGACCCCAGCATGCCAGAGCAAGCGGGTGGAGAGCTCTCATTTTTCACATGTAAATCTGCCCGCGATATCTTTGTTGTGTTGTGCGCTGCCCAGTGCTCATCCGTTTGCTCATTATTAATTACACTCTGTAAATATGTGGACAGGGCTACTGATGAGCTGTGTTAATCTCTGTACTGATATAGCAGGATCACTTAGAGAGGAGATGAATCTCATGAAGTGGATCAGTGCTGGCCTTTCAGATGTCTACCTGAAATTATCACCTATTCTCTCTGGTTGCTGTGCTCTTCTCTCTCCTGTCTCTAATACGAGCATCACCTGATACAGGAATATGACTGCCTTTGATGTGGCACTTTTTGGTTGTCCTGAAGTTCTCTGTCAACCTGCTGAAGGAACTGCAACGCCTTTACCCTCTAATTTGTGGGAAACCAAGTTATATATTCCACTGTGGGGTATAGGCAAAACACTTTGCCAGTTTAGAATTGGCAAGATCTGGAGGGGGGGTTTAATGAACGAAAGTAATTTTCCTTCACAGTAAAATTTTATGGGCATGAAAATTGTTATGCCACCGAATACTTTGAAGAGCTTCTAAATGCTTTTGTGCTTTATGGGCTCAGAGATTCCTAATAATGTCTGAACAACAGGGATCCCTTCAGGAATGTGTTTTCAACATGGAATGAAACCTGGGCTACCGTTTCTGGTTATATTTTTTCTGCTTTCATGCCAGCCAAGTTGTGTCAAGACTCCAGGCTGCTGGATTGGGCAGTCTTGGAGACCTGCTGACCTTTTTTTAAAGAAGCAGTCTATCATATTAAATCTGGATTTAGTGGTTCAGTATACTATACAGTGAGATGGTGGGATTTCTCAGTGCCAGAGACTCTCAATCTGTATTGTAGTATAAGCCATTGAAGATAAATAATTGGCAGGAGTTGGCATTTTTGTCATGCAAGCCTTATAGCAGGGTATTTGAGATGATCTTAGAGGTCTTTTCCAACCTTAATGATTCTATGATTCTATTCAGTGCAGTTTCTGCAAAACAAAAACATATGGACTGTGGAGACACGTGTGTAAAATAAAGTGCATAAGGAAATTCTTGCAGTACTGGAATATCGCTTGTTTCCAAAGAAAAAATATTTTTTCTGATTATACTTTCTCTATCCCACTTCTGTCTAGAAAACCAAAAGAGTTTATTGAATTTTTCAGGTCATTTAGTTTTGTGTAAGCTCAGCTTGAAATTGCATTTTCCAGAGTTTGTACTGCCTTAACTGTTGTAATTCAGTCTGGCCTATTTCCCCACTCTGTTCTGCAGGCTGGTTCTCCCTTTTTTCATTCTCAACCAGCTGAGCTGTTTGGTGCCCCGAGGGACACCTGCCCCTGGGGTGTCCTGGGAAGCGCAGTGTGGCTGTGGGGAGCCCGGCCCATAGGAGACAGGGAAATTTCACCGCTGAGCTGTGTTCCTTGGAGTGAGCAGTAAGACCCCAGAGAAAAATACAGTTCAGCATTGAGCTGACTTGAAATTAATTTTGGGGAGATTAGTTTGGTGAACAGAAACAGTTTAATTTGGCCCTGTAAGGGCGTTTTCTTTATTTTGATTCAAGAATGCTGAAGTGTAAGTTTTTGCTGTTTCTGAATCAATATAATTTGGAACTTTTTTTGTTTTTATTTCTTTTCCCCAGAGCAAAATATCTTCATCTTAATTTAGGTTGAAGAGTGGGCATTTTCTATAGGGTGGCAATTCTAGATTTCCCTCAGTTGAGGGGAAGAAAATGTTTATTTTTGTTTTGAAATGGTACATTAAATGTGAAATCTCCAATTTTCAATTGAATTCAGCTTTTAAAATGAAAACCGTCAAGATTTTCATGCAAAATTACTCTGGCACAGAAAAGCCATGGTAATTTGTTAGTGTTGACAAAAACAAGCTAAGCTTCAACTACAAAGTAGAAATCGGAATCAAATGTCTCAGCTTGAATCAATGAAGGTTTTTTCTTTTTTGTTTGTTCTCCTATCAGAATTCAGTTTTGGAAAATATGTCCAATTTTCCATATGTTTTGTTCCATTCTTTTTCAACTAAAGCATTCAAATAACAGAATGCTTTAGAAAATCTGGTACTTGCCTACATCTGCCCCCGATATCCCTGCTTCTAGTTTCTTCTTAGCACGGTTGGGGCAACATGAAGTGGAGGCCTCAGAATAGCCTCCACGCTATTGAAACGCTTTGAAGTTTCCTCTGCAATGCTGTGTCAAAAGCACCCCCTGAGAAAAACTCAGGAACCAGCTGTGCCTTTCAGGCTTTGATTTGTGTCTTAACCGCATGTGACACTTCCTTCGTAGTTACATTTTCTCCGCGGTCTCACAAGGCAGCATTGTGGGCGAATGTGCTTTTGCAGTTTTTCTTGGGAAGGTTGTGTGTTCAGCCTCTCTGGTTTTCAAACTCCCAAACCATTGCAAGAGTTACCTTTATTGTAGCTGAAGTGTCTTGTCTCAAAAGCAAGTGGGGACAGGGTGGAGGCCACCTGGGGCTGTGGTGCAAGACCATTGCCTGGCCTGGGCATACGTGGTGAGTGATTTTATAGACAGCTTGCTGTAGGTGACTGTACCATGTATTACCACTGCCTCAGGCAACTCCTGCTATTTGCTGGGACCCTTTGTGAGATTTAACTGCAAAGGGATGCTCATGCTTTTGCTTTCCATGCATTAACAACAGGCAGAGCTGGATTTTTGTTAGTCATCCTGGGTGAAAGTCCAGAAAAGCCGTACTAAACAACATGCTTTTACTTTGGATTTATACCCAGGAGCTGAGTAGGATTCAACCCACTCCTGTAAAGCTGGTGTTATCCTGCAGTTTGCAGGGTTTATAACAGATAAATGACATCTGCAAATATAGAGCACAGGAGATCTGGGGAGAGGCACACAAAAAGCTGGGAGAGTATGGATGCCGCCTTCAGTTGTAATTGCAACTTAGGGTAGAATTATTCTGTTGAAATTTGACGAGGACACAGAGATCTTATTTAATATGTTTAGGGCTGAATCCAGGATCCACTGAACTCAGCAGAAGTCATCCTGCTGTCTTCAATGTGATTAGGCTCTGAAACTGGAAAACTAACTTTGCTCACTACTACGGCGAGGTTTCACAGTAAGAAGGGTGTCGTTTCTGGCAGTGCAGGGCTTGTGCTGTGGTGCGTGCCTTCCTAGAGACTCTCGAGGGGTGCTGTCCGAGCCCCTGTGGGAATACAGGGAACATGCTAAAAATGTCACTCTCATCAGGCTTTAGGTGGGAGCAGGCTGCACTGCTTCCCTCAGTTGGTGTAAGGGGAGGACATATACAGACCTTGGTTGCTGCAACTTGCAACTGCCTTATCCTCCTTTGTATGGGATGCAGGGTTTAAGCTGTGATAAAAAGGATATTGCCCTTATTTCCCCACTGCACTGCATCAGTTTAGGCTGACATGGCCTTGCGTATGCTGACTCAAATCTGCCTGGCAGGTTTCTTTTCACACCGTGCTGGAAGCAGCTCGGCTTTTATCTTCCTCCTAAAGGTCTCTGCATGGGGAAATAAAGGGACAAAATGCAATTGGGGATGGGAAAAGTGAATCCAGTAGAGAGAGGGATGCTCAGAGCGTCTGTTCTAAAGCCATTAAATTGAGCGCTGACTGCATAGTCACGTACCACGGTCCCTTATAATTTGAATAGGTCTCTTCCCGGTATTATGCTGACAGCAACTGGCTGCTGCAGCCCTGGTGATATTGATTAATCCTTTGGCATTTTTCTGCAAAGCTTTAAACTTCTTACCCAGCAGCCTTTCAGCTGGGAAACCCAAATGAAAGGTGTGGCAGGTCCCACTGCTGTGTGAGAAGGAAGAAGGAGGGAGATGTGGCTTTTGTAGTAGAAAAGATCCTTGTTGCATAGGAAAAGATTAATGAACCCAACCCTTTGAGTCACATCTCTCATTTGGACCCATCTTTTAGCCAAACTGTGAAGTACCTCTTAACAAAACATCCTCCCCCCCAAATATTTACCTGTTTCCCTAGATGTTTTCACAGCCCAGATGGGAGGGAAACTAGCCTGTTCTTGAATCTTGCAAGAAGGAAACAATGCTGAAATGTTAAAATGAAGCAAAACCAAAATGAAGAGATGCCCCAGAGCTCTTCCTGAGGCCGGTCCTGTAGAATCTGAGGGAATGAATTGTGTGACATTAATTAAAAAAAGCAAGGAGCAAATGCTCAAATGCTTTTAACTTCCACTGTGGAACCTCTATTCTTTCTGCAGAAGTTCCCATCCCACCTCAGTCTGGGAGCTTGCACAGAGGCTCACAGGTTATCGGAGTGCATAGCTGCCTTTCTGGGAAAGGGCAGCATCAGGCAACGTAGCTGGTAACTAGGAGGACTACATTTACCCATGAAATCTGAGGTCAGAGCACCAAGGAAATCAGAGGGAAGCTATATTCCCTTGTGGTCCCCTATGTACTGCTCAAGTCCCCTCTCCCTCTACCTCAGTTTTGCAAGGGCACGACTTCGGAATGTTCGAAGCTCGCCAGAAAGTTAGTCAGTGGGTACTGAAGGCTCTGACTCTCCTTGAGCACTAAAGACACAGTTGAAGTTTTGTCTTGGTTGGTGTCTAAGCTGAATGTCATGCTCTGTGTCCCTCTATTTTACCACTGCAGAAAGGTGATAACATGTGGAAATTCCCATGTTCCTGGAGTCAGTGACAGCAGATAGAGAACAATAAAACTCATTCTGGGCAAAATGGACTGTTTTGATGGATGGGGATCTTCATAAAAAAACTTGCCAATTCTTTCCATGGAGACTCATCAATTTGTGGTAGCATGTTGAGAAACATGAAAAGTCGACTGTAATTTCTGATTGGGCTAACGAGTTAACAAGGGCACATCTGATTCCATCCCTGACCTTGAATAACCATAGTTGTAGAGAGGGCAGCTCACAGTGTTCCATTAATTCCTGTTGGCATGTTTTATTTCAAATGCAAAACATCTTGAGATTAAAATAAATGTTACTGGTTACATGATGCATTGAGCTAATGATTTTTTTTTTTTTTTTTAACTTGATCCTATAATACTACAACTTTAATGGATAAATGCTAAGTTCTCCTTTGGGTGATTTCAGATGCCTTGTGTATTGTTACACAGTCTAAAGGAAAACTCTTTTTTTTTTTTTTTCTCTTTCTTTTCCCTTTCTCTTCCTCCCTCCCTTTGCCCTCCCTAGGTGATTCTCATTCTGACAAAGCTCTACGACTTCAACTTGGGGAGTGTTACGGAGAGCTCACTGTGGAGGTAAGTGGATTATAGAAATCACAGCAACTGGCATGGAGAGGTTGACTGTGTCTCTTGTAAAACTGGAGGCTGAGCAAGGGGAGGGCATGGGAGGGAATCTGAAATAACTGGAGTTGCCTCTTGGAAAAGGGACACATGATTAAGAACACGCTGCTTTAATGAAGTGAGGTCTGCAAACGAGGGTTTCTTGATGTATGGGCATTTCCCTGGCACACAGGGGAGCTTGGTTTCATTCTCGCCTTTGAGTGTCCTTAGACAAGTCTCTTCATTCCTCAGAGTCTTTGCTGTGAGACTGGCAATGATAGCAGTCTCTGTAGATGGTACGTGCTTGCTGGAATAGTGTCCAAGATGGCGTACAACACAGTGCATGATATGATCTTAGCTGATCTTAGCCACGTTCCTCAGCCCTGTGAGCTGAGAATGGTCACCTTGGCAGTGAATCTGTGTTGCCTTGGGCTGTAAGGACAGTAGCCACTAAAAGACTAGAGATATAGCAGTGAGATGCTGGTGTCTTCTCCGCTATGGATAGACTCAGATGTGTCATGTACCTGCCATGCTCCTAGTCTGGCATGGGAGATGGAGTGTCCTGGTTTGGGGAAGCACACTGCTGGACAGAGTGTATGTTTGTAAGTATGTGTATGTGTTTAAAAAACAAAACAAACCCCCCTCCCAAAGCTCCTCCCCCACAATTCACCCCTATAAGCAGGCCAATTCCTTGACGTCTGAAATCACCAATAGTTTCTATCTGCTGGGGATTGCTCTTCCTCCTAACATCCTGCCTAAGGTGTGGAAAGGGTATGCCTTTCACAGAATTGTTATTAGGCATTTTTTACCCTAAGGAAAAAAAAATTTAAAAAGGCAGCCAGGGGTTGGAGGAGACCAAGTGCCTTATGCCAGGTTTACCTGGTGTATTGCAGCTATTGCACAACCTGCTGAAAGTGTAGTGGTGAAACTGTCAATGCATTGTAGCCATTGCTCTGGGTGTGAGCAGCTTCTTGGCAAATGGTCTTTTGTACTTCTTTCTTCCCAGCTAATTTAAAAGCCCCTTTTTGGAGCAGACTTTGGGCATGTGCTGCAGGTTTATTCCTGTTAATGTATTTAAGGGTTAATTGTTCGGTAGAGCTCTTGAAACTTCTCGATTTGCACTGTACTTCCAAAGCCTAATTGTGCTGTACCATGGTATCTGCAAAAGTATAAATAACCGTCAGCTAGTAAGAGAGAACACAGTCATTTCCACTTACCCTGGTACTTTTCAAGGTATTAAAGCCTTAAAAAACTTCTTCCTCTTTACCTAACAAGTACAAATGACACTGTGATTGTACTTTAAACGTAATTGCCAAGCAATCTGCTCTGCATAAATAATGTAACAAGCAGGCAAATCCCATCCTAATACTGAACTCACAGCATCACCTGAGCTCTGCAGAAAGGTAATAACAGCATCCCTTTTGGAGTTTTCCCAGAGTGATGGAAATGTAGTTCATCATCAGTACAACTGAATGCATCCAGTACTCAGCTGGGGAAACACAGTGATTTGTGAATGTGTTTCAGTGTGTTCTGGGACACTTCTGCATCTTTTCTGCAGTGAAATAGGGGCCGGTGTGGGGCCTAGAGACTCAGAGAGGTTGAGAAGTCAGAACCTCCTGAGTTCTCTTCCAAGGTCTGGGAGGAAAGCTCAGGGTAAGAGCTACTAGGTAGAGCTCCTGGACTCTAAACCCACCTGGAAAATTCAGGATTAAGCCACATTGTACTTCAGAGGGAAGTGTGGAGTCCTAGAGAACAGCTATGAGTTTCTTTGGAAAGGACGCTGTAGAAATGCAAACAGATACTAAATGGAAGCAATAAGGCAAGAGAGAGACTCCTTTTCTCAGGATTTTCTGTTTTATTTGCACATTAGGGCCTCTGAATCTTTGCACTATTTAAATATTCACTTTTCAATATTTTCTTTTAATTTTTGAGACCCTGACAATTTCAAAAAGAGGATCTGTCTTTGCAGAGTGAATGTAAGCCTTCTGACAATAGGTTTGTTTTCCTTAGTTACTTTTTGTAGCCTCCTTCAAAGCTATCTTTGAGCTCCCAGAACTGGTGGGTCACAAACTGAATGCAACTATCAAGTAATTATCAGAAGGAGGTCTGGATGTTTCCAGGGTTTTGGTTTTGGTTTTTGTTTTGTTTTTTTTTTCCCCTCTGTTTTCTGGGAATACGATACATCCTTTCTGCTAACCCGGAGTCCTGCCCATCTGAGCAGTGGTGCTGCGTGATATCTATTCTGAATGCTTGGCAAACACAGTTGCTTCCACAAGAGAGGGGTGGCTTTTGTGGCAGAGAGTAATGAATCACACGGCACTGCTTCAAAGGATGCTAAGATAGAGCAGAATGCAATGCAATCTCCAAATATCATCTTGCCTCCGCCTGCTTCATGCATCAAAAGCTTCTTCTCGGTTCCCCCTGGGTTATAGCATGAGAAGCTTCTTTTAATGGAAAACTGAATTGCCATATAAGAGAAATTTCTAATCCCTGCATCTAAATACAAAGAGAAGTAAATCAATAAGAAAACATCCTGAATGTAATTAAAAAAGGGAGCGAGAGCAAGAGAGGGGAATTAAAAGTTACGCTGGAAGCTGCTCCTATATCAGGCTGATATGAGTTTAGGCAGAGGAAATGCTAGTCAGCATTTGAATGCAGGAACGCAGGCATTGCTCTTAATAAGCAAATCCATGCTTCTGGGGCCTAAAAAAATCATGGAAAAGGCCTTCATTGGTACTGAAGCAGCCTGCCTTGAAGCAGCCACCTTCAAGGAAAAGACACACACGCAGTCACACCCCTCCCCCTTGTGAATGCCACATCTCTTCTTGGTCACAAGAGGTACTTGTCAGTGGTGGTTTGGGTTTTTGTTTTTCCCACCGAGTGGAAGTGATCATTCTCCTCCTATGAAAGGAAGCTACTTTATTGTGGTTGTACTTGTGATGGTATGAGACGTGAGGGGAGAGGTCTTTTTGCAAATATAACTGTAAAAATTATTTAATTATTTAAGCTTTTCAAGCATGCAAACCCTTCATCAGTTCTCATGGCCTAGCAAAATATCCAACTGGGTAGTTGAGAATCCAGCTACATCCTGCCTGCTTTAAGTAAAAACAAGATTAAATAAGCTTTCTGTAGAATTCCTCCCCCCGCCCCCAACCACTTCTTCTCCATCAACAAAAGGAAAACAGTTCTCCCTCTTAATCTGTATATAAAATTCATATGGTTTTGATCTGAAGTACTGTTGGAGCACCTCTAATTCCCAAAACCTTTGTAGGCCAGGGTCCCTGCATCAAACTTCTTTGCCCATGTAAGCACATAGGAATGATCTGTCATGAAATACGAACTCTCTGTGTGAAGAGTAGGGGCCAGGCTGCTTCACAGGAATTGTAGTCCAAGAAGGTATCTGTTGAACAGAGGAGAATGAGAGGGTTAGATATGCAAAATACGGTCTCTAAAAGGCACCATTCACAACCAAGAATTGAAGGGTTGGGGTTTTTTTGGCCTATTTTTCTGTTGAAAATCTCAGGCAAACTTTATCAAGAGGAAGAGAGAAGGGAAAGTCTATTCAATGGCTTATTTCTTCAAATGTGTGTGTTCGTAACACTTCCAGATCTGACCATAGAAATTGTGATTGTGATAAATGAGTTTTGGTTTCAGGTGTATGTTGTGTCCAGGTGTATTATATGGGGAGTTTTGTAGGTTGTATGGTAGGCAGCAAGTCCTTTCATTAGTTAATCTTGTTGCTGTCCAGTTGTTTCCTTCTTGTGTTGTGAGTGTGAATAAACAGGAGGAATCTGTCGAGCTCCTTTTCTTATTCTTTGGGCCTTTTACATTTCACAGGTTTTACAAGCAAAGGAAAAACCTTGTGAACATTTCCTCACTTGTTGCTAATCTTGTCTCCTGTTTAAACTGTACAGTTTTGAGATAGGCTTATGTGAACGTGACATTCTGTATAAGTATTTAAAGTTGCTATTGTAATATTTAAAATGTTTTCAACTGTTTCAGCCAGTGTGGGTTGAGCAGTTATTTCTGCTAAGATAAGTGGAATAAAAGTTTTTCCACTGTTGCCTTTTTTTAGTATCCAGGAACAGTTATATTTATTTGGATTGCAGTAGCTAAAAAGACAGCCTCCATCCCAAGGGAACTTTCAGTCGCAGATGAAAACAAAGAGAAAACAGGGTGATAGAGTAGACAGGAGAAGCCCAAGTTAGCAGGGTGGTATTTATGATCAATGCGATAGCCATGACTGCAACACATCAGCTAATTAGGCAGTGGGGAGTAGTTCAGATTTTCTTCCAGAGTGCAAGCACTTGCATGTGTCAGTTCTGAGTCCCTGCTACCATTTTACCCACCTTTGATGGGTCTCCTGGAGTTCCCCTCCTCTGGCTGTGGTCCCAGCTAAATTATCTGATGGTACATAATGCCAGCCCATGCATAACTCATATTCAAACCCATGACTGAATCTTTCTGCTTAAGAGGCTAAAATGCTGATGAAGGAATTTTTACATATATTCCTTCTTGTTTTCTGTTTATTAATGAAGAAATTATGTTTCTATGACAGCAGTCAAAAATCCGCAAGCATTGTTTTTCCTCTTGTGGATGCTGTGCCTGAAGAGGTTGGTCTGTTGTCCTAGCCTCTGTGCTGAGTTAAAAAAAAAAAACTTTTAGTTTTTTTAACAGACAGCTGCAAAACACAGCAGCTGCAACTCCTAGCTTGGAGCTAGAGGAGTAAAACTTCTCAGCTTCGTTGCAAGCTGCCTTATGTTTTGCATTGCTCTTTCATTCAGTTCTGTTTGAATTACCAAAAGGCTTTACGCTGTTTCCTCCTATGTCTCCAGAAACCACCAGCGTATTTCAGTGTACCTCTAGCATTTGTTTCCTTTGCCAAGTTTCACAGCTCATGCTGATTTCTGTGCCCTAGGTTTGTGTGTTGAAAATGGATCTGGCTTTCAGATAGGGCTGCTCTGTAGGTGTGAAATGGTGAATGTGGTGTGAAATGCCATGTCTCCCCTTTGGGAACGGGGGCTTAGTCTCCTTGCTTCAAATGTAGCTGCCTCTAAGATAGGCGAGTAAGAAGGCAGGGATCAGGACATTCAATAAGCCTGACTCAAATTTCCATACCATCCTCTGCAAAACAAGCTAAATCTGAAATAGGTCATGGCACAGCCGGAGCTTCCCTAAAAGACTGTTCCTATCCCAGTGTCAATGCGTCATTTAGACTGTGGTGCTGAGAATGGCAACTTCTGGTTGGTGCCACAACCTCTTGCTCTGTACTGGTCAGGCTCCACATGTTTTGCAATGGGGCATTGTAGTTTTTCTGGAATTTGCTGTATTGAAATGCAGTCTCCAGACAGCCACCATGACCAGCTGACATCTCCCTGCAGTATTATCAAATTTGATTATATTTATTGTTTTTCACTTTTATGCTGACAACATGCATCTTAGATACATTTTATTTTCTGGAGGACTGTATTCAGGCATAAAATTAATGGAGCTCGTTTTCAAAGTAGTATCGCTTCCCATTATTGCATCTTATTGGTATTTTTTAACAACACTGCAAAGTGCAGAAATCCTGTGCTGATGAGGAGAAGCGTTTCTCATATCTGCAATCAGCCATCAGGGCATGGAGGGAAGGAGCCAGCTGGGTGTGTAAGCACACCTGTGACCTCTCTTGGATTTGAAAACCAGGGTGCCCAAAAGTTTGGCAACTCCACTGTTGTTGTCTGTTAGAGTGTATAAATAGCCTAGCTTGGTGACGGCTATGGGAGCCACCTGTCAAAATCTTTGTGGTTGAGCACTGCTAGGTGCAGACTATGTTTGCTGAAGAACTAAGGGAATGGGGAACTGCTGCAGATGACTGCAGTGTGAGGTGAGAGTTGTTCCTCAAGGCTCCCAGCACACCCTGAGTTGCAATTAGTGTGGGCCTTCCGCAGCATCCCAGAATAATGCAGTTCTTAACCTCTAGTATTCTTGCTGATTTGTCTTTTTCCCACAGTGGGTGCTTTAGTTTACCCTGGCTCGGCGCAGCGTGGCTGTCAGTCATAGATGCCATCTTGGCATGGGAGCCACACTTGAACTCTTTGGGAGATGCACCATAGCTGCATGTTGGCCCATTCCTGAGCTAGCTGCTGCCAAATGAAGATCGTGGCCATTTAATGAAGAGAAGTTCCTTGGCCCAAAGAGCTAGGTAGTCACTAGCTGTGAAGAATAGAAAACGCAGCGTTCTTGAGCCAAATGAAAATTTATTCTTTGCTTTCATGGCTAAATTCCTGCTTTTTTGGAGAAACGGGTTCTCTTGCTCAGGCTGACATACCAGGTTTGGCAGAGGCTCCTGACACCTGTATTTGTCCAGCTGCACAAGTGTTGCAGCAGGCATCAGAAAGTGGATCCTAGTTAATAAAAAGGAGCAAGAGAGAAAGCTTTACAGGTGAAAAGAGTTCTTGAGTATCAGCCAGGAGAGAAATTAATGGGTAAAGGGCAGTGCCTTAAGTTACACTGTAGGGATGCTAAATGTTCACAAAAGGCTATACATACAATGACTTTTCTGTGCTCTTTTCATAACTATTAAGAGCAATATAGGGGTGGCTTAAATTCCTGGTGTTTGCTGGTTTAGGGGGGTATCTGTGACAAGAATGTTAGAAGTTGCTGGTTATCAGATGGTGATAACCATTGACCACCTTATCCCACTCTATAAGTGAAGCCATTTGAAGTAGCTAATTATGAGCTGATTCAAAATGCTTTTCTGGTTTGAGGTGATTCATTATCCTTCCAGTTGTGGCTTTCCAGAGACCTAAACAAATCCTTTATTGTGGACTTCAGGAAATGTACATAGGGGATTGTTTTGATTTGCTTGGGCTGTGTGGCTGGATGTGAAGGTCCATGGGAATTTGGAAAAAAGAAAGGAAAAAAAGAAAAAAAAAAAAAGAAAAAAGAAAAAAAGAAAGAAAATTCAAGAAGTGGAACAGAATGAACCATAGGTTTAGCTCTCCTCAAATGTCCCAGACAGTCCCAGGTGGTGTCCAGAACACACATTCTTTGCAGTTCAGAACGGAAGGAGATGCATCATTGCAACAAATGGCTAACACGAGTTAAAACTCTTTTAAACGTTTGTTTTGGGAACCAATCATGAAAATTAATACGCCTATCTTAAATTCAGAGCTATGTTTTAGAGTTAGGTAAACTCAGTAATGGTAATAAAAATAAGACCTCATTC